>NW_008597072.1:33184-33542 GCF_000691845.1 Merops nubicus | reverse complement strand
ATTTAAAAAAAAATATTTAAAATAACCTATCATTTCTGATTACTGCTATTTCCAATCCACTATGGAGAACAATTCTTGAAATTGGACTTTGTCACAAACCTGTTTTTAAAATAACCCAGAAAAATGTGTGCTGAGCTGAACCAAGATCTTTGCTGTTTCAGAAAACAATTCCACTATCCACCATTATACATGGACATCAGTGTAGCCCTTTTTTCCCAATTTACTACCACAGAAGTGTTCTGTAAAGTGTGTCAGTAAATTAATTGTGAAGACAAAGTTGTCTTTTAACGTAAGAAGTGGTAAAAACTGTTGCTGTGTACATTAAGCACTAGTAAAAAAAAAAAAAAAAAAAAAAAAA
>NW_008597072.1:28105-33153 GCF_000691845.1 Merops nubicus | reverse complement strand
TCCAGGACTTCAGTTGCTGTAATTTTGTAACTCTTCTGTTCTGCTTCAACATTTAAAAGTAGTTCAAACTGTCTACACTAACTCAATAGGATTCATATGTCAATATGTTTCCACCTCCACATTAAGTACATGTAACAAATTATCCAGCAAATAGTGAAGACTGGTATTGAAGCCTTTGACTATCAGAATGAATACCTACTCCAAAAGGGAAGCACGGATCACTATGTTAACATCAACTAATTAAATCACAAGAAATACATCTTGTGCGGAGTATACTGATGTAGCAACAGAATCTGCTCTTAAATATCCTCCGAAACATTGTCCTCAATATACACTGAGGAATATACATAACATACTGTTGTTCTCTTCTATAGCACGGTAATGACTGCATACTTTTATATGACAGTCTCAATTACAAGACCTGGTAAAAGTAGACGTGCAGTACTGCTGACTGCTAATTTCTTTCACCACATCACATTATGTGTGTGGTTAATGCAAGAAGCTGAACAGTCATTGCTACCTTCCTATCCATCAAGAGAGTAAGTAATGTAAGAATGTATACCTACTTCTTCATTAACAATCAAGGTTATAACAATATTCGATGCTTCTACTGGTGATTATGGTATTTTTCAGTCTTCCTTGCTGTACTGTCTATATGAAAGATAACTACATTCTTTCCCTAAAACAAAGGCATGGCAGAAACTGTGTCTGTGTAAGGTGCTGTTCTGTGTTTGTGCTCTTCCCGCAGAATTTACGATGCTAGCATTGGGCACATTGCCTTTTCTGTCCATACGTGCCTCCCTTCCACAGCTGTGATCATTCAACCTCATGCAAGAGTAAAACAACAACATGTGCATGTGGGAGGAAGACAAGGGAGTTTGGGCAAGAGGATAACTTTCAAACAGTCTGAAAAATGTAATTAATAAAGAAGAATGCTATACTTTAACAAGTAGTAGATCATATCTGTACGGAAATAAATCAAATTCTGTTCTGAGAACAGAAGCACTGATATACAAATATGCTCCACTCATTTTTGTTAAAGATTGTACATGGCAGATATAATATGAGAGAAAAAGCATCCTAAGGAATGTATTCCCTAACTAAAATATTACCAATATTTAAGCCCACACTTTGCAACTAAATCATACTTTTAAACTGAGATTATAAAAGTATTTTGACAAAGAGCCTTGGTCAAATAAACTCTACTAGCAGTATACATGGTTGTCAAGTCAACTGAAAAAAATATTTTTATCTAATAAAACCTCTAAACTTCTAGAGGTTTAAAAACACTGCCAGCCAGATTTTTTAGGGGTTTTTTGATGATATCATGCAGAAAGTTGGAAGAATCTCTGATAAATTTTGAAGATTATCCTAGTTGATGTTTAATGTGCAGTAGGAATAGTACAAAGAAAAATTCTTAACTTTTTTGCCTAGAAGTCAAAATTAACAATTCAGGCCAACAAAAGTAGGAGACAAATATTTGTTCCACTTTTCAGTTATAAATTATTTTACAATTCATTACTGCTGCAATTATATTCATACAGCTGGATTCAAGATAGATGACAACATATTTCTCAACATCAAGGGAATAGTTTATATTCTTGCAGGCAAAAAAACACATTCCAGTGTCAACCCACGTACTGAAAAAGTACCAAGTGCCACATTTTGATTTGATTTGACTTGACTATAGCTGAGTATTAAGAAATAAAAGCTCTTTTAAGTCTCAAAAAAGGGTCCTCAGTTATTATGTTACCTTTAAATCAGCTAAATAAGGCTATGCACACACCTTCTGGAAAGAATTAGGTCTGCACTGTGAAGTGCTATTTTATATTTCTTCTCAGTACAGGACTTAAAAATTCTTCTACATGTGATACATTCACGGCATCATGAATTTGCTCAGTGACCCCACACTTTTCCAGGTGGAAAGCTTTTTATTATTTATTCATTATTTTCACTGTGCTTTGCAAATAGCAGATGATGACCTCGTTACCACCGTCAGACTTCACTTAAATGCATGGTAGTGCAGCTGAACAGGAATGCTGCTATTAAACTAAAACAGACACTGCAGGCATAAAGACTAAGTAGTATAAAAAAATAAATCAACACAGAGAATATGGAGAATTATTTTAGGTCTACCTGTATATATAAGAAAGCTAGATTAAAAGGATTAGAGAGAACTACTACTGCTCAGAGCTTTACAGTCACTAAAAGGGAGTCAAGTTAGGAAGTAACAGATGGATTACGAAGACCAGAACAGGTACTCAAGGAACCATGGGCAGGTTGCTGAATATTCAGTATAATAAATAGGTTCCTAGATGCTAAAAGATAACAGTTCCGACCAAGAGATACAAGCAACAGAGGAATGATGAGTGCAAACTGCAGATGCAGGACAATAGTACTAGTTTAAGCTCAAGATAGATTGAAAATTATTGAAAAAAATTCCCCTTTGTGAAGGAGATACTAAGTCTCTGAATGCTACTGCCAGATTATACCTGTGATATGTAATGGAATCCAGGTGCCATATGATTTCTTTAAAAACTCATTTTTATAAATGATCACTACATAGCATTTGTACATTTACTGCAATTATTATCCCATATAGTTTTTTTTTTTTCCCCCATTCTATCCAACACATTACAAACATACAATGGAAGTACTTTTTAAAAAAAAAGAATCAATTAGATACCATTATTAATGACAAAGTGTTATTCTCCCTATAATTTCCACTGTTTTACTTTTTATCATTATGTGCAATACTATGTTAGAACAATCAAACACCTTAAACTATGGACTTGGAAACAAGGTTTAAAAGCTTATATGGGGTTTACTGGTACAATGATTATCCCAACGATTTGTCTAATCAGAAATTTTGCACAGTCCAGTACCACAAGGTCGTATTTGATAAGTGAAAATAACACCACTCATTTGGCTACCACAGGAAGACAGAAGCTGTGCTACTTTGCATTATGCTTTTCAACAAAGTTTTAGCACACTGCTATCTTTACAGAGAAAATTATGTAAACAAATGGACAAGTAGAAGGTTTTTATCAGCTATTTTATAGAATTAATGCAAAAAAACCCATGATACCGTATGTTGTGGGGTTTTTTTCTTAAAACCAAAGTTAGTAACATTATAAATCTTGTATGATTTTTTAATAAGTGTTTTAAAACTTATGAAGGCTTCACAGTTCATTGCACAGATGGGATAAGACACATGGTTCTATTTGTAAATGAATTATTTAACTTAAAGTGAATTGAAAAGCAAGTAGCCTAGCTACAGAGAAACTTTAACAGTAAAAGACAGAAGATGATGTCTTTCTGAAAACTTTTGTCTTCAAAGGAAGAATCTACTGGACAAGGAAACCTCAATCTTCTTGTTAATAAGTTGATGATAAAAAGAAAAAAAAAATTATGTTCATGTAATTATTTTTGTGTGTGCAAATAATTGTGCATTTCTAGGATGTTGACAACTCAGATTACAGTTTAAATCTTGAAACAACTGAGTAAAGAATACAATATGTGCAGTAACATATGCACATTAAAATATACTGAATGTTACTGTCCAGCTGAGTTTTCAGCTTTTGCTAAAAAGCTGCTTTCTTTTCTGTCATTCCAATGCTTATAACACCATGCTTCAAGAAGCTGGATCTAGACATAGCACCGTGTTGTGGTCCTTTGCCATACGTACATAAATAATTTAAAGCTTTGATGTGACAGATATATTTAGCATTATAACATGAAGATACAGATTATCCCTTGCTGAAGTTTTTTGCAGAGTATAAAATACAGGAAAAGTATTTACTTCAGACAAATACAATACCCATGCCACATCCTACAAGCTGCAGTATTTCAAGATAAATAATTAGATCTATGGTTTATGCCTTTAATCTTATGCCAAGGAAAAACACTGACACAAAGCATTTATTCAAATTGAAGAAAATCAGGAAAAAGACTTTGACCCATCATGTACTCAGAGAGCATGCAAAAAAAAAAAAAACAATCCCGCCCTCCACAAGCCCCAACTTTCCTTAGTAACAAAAACTATTGACACAGCTATGAACTTTTGTCAAATTTTTTACATCTTCACATTTTTCAAATATATCAGGCCATCAATTAAGCGCATGCATCCTGTAGGCTGTTGTTCAGTTACTAAATATTCAGTTTAGAAATGCTATTCCAAGGAAAATTAACTATGAATTCATCCTGGAACATTACAGTCTCACAGAAATGAAAGCTTTGATACCTTGCTAGAGAATGAGTTGACTCATCTGCTAAATTTCAAATAAAATTATCAAATCTTTTTAATTTAGTAAAAATGCTGATGCAGTGCTGCTTCACTGTCTCAGTGCTTCATTTCTTCCTGAGCAATTTCTTTCTTCAGCTGTCTAGATAACAGCAAAAGGCTAGAGAGGCTTATTTCTGCTAGGCGTTATAGTGATGTGTTTACATAAAAGAGGATCTTTCTTCAGCCTCTGTCTATTCTTAGAATTAGACTAAGAAAAACTACTCTTTTCATGGTTTTGAATTTATATGTATAAATTTTGAGAGCAAGAGTAAATGGAAATGCCAAATACGTAGTAAACTGTATCCTTTTTTGTCACCTCTAATGGCAAGTGGTTTTTGTTGGACAACCAATGACAACTTTATGTTGAACAAAAAACTTAGTAATTATGAAAATCAGTCAAAACAGTCTTTTGCTGACTATGTGGCTCAGCATGACAAATAAAGCCGTTAATAGGTATCATCCAGGCCAGACTATATCACCCCATTCCAAAGTATACAGGAAAGATATGGTGTGACTAACAATAGTAGGGATAAACAAATCAATATATTCACTTATGGTGCATGACAAGACAAAGGAAGAAGTAAGTCGAGCCAGAAATCCAACAATGGGGAAAGGAATAAACTAAGCCAACAGTCCAACTCCAGCTACACAGAAACTAGCACAACAGCAGCCAAAGGAAAGCATTACATACATAACCCTCATCTTAACCTGCTCTCAAGTGTCTGTCCTGTCTTTGCTTTAGAAAACCTACAGTGGACAGTCA
>NW_008597072.1:18636-28074 GCF_000691845.1 Merops nubicus | reverse complement strand
CACAAAAAAAAAAAACCCTCACCAACCCCAGCCACTACAAGCACAGGCCAACTACAGCAAGCAGGCCAGCTTTTATACTATGGGCTTTAAAGGTGGGGCACATGATGTTAACTCTAAAGGCAGGGCACCTGATGCTAATTTCCTAATTGGTGTTCACCCAAGGTTGGCCAGGCCTTAAGAGAAAAGCAAGAGGAACGACCCTCCTGTCTGGTTGTAGGTCTCATCCAACCTTGATTCAGGGCTTGGGGTTTAGACCCCAGCACTTCAAACAGTTAAAGCTCAACATCTCTGACAGTCAGGCAGCTTCTATACCTGAAGCTATAGGTATTTCTGTATCTACAGATAGATTGATATCTGTACCTATATATATAATCTTTAACTGAGAAACACAGCTATGGATTATTAGCCAAAAAGGACAGAAAAATTCAGGAAAAAAAAAAATGCAATGGTGGGAAAATGAGCGAGTCTGATCAGCTGGGAGGAGGCCACAATGACAGGCACTTGCCCTGCATGTTCTATTCACTGTCCTGTGAGATCAGGAATTTATGTGAGAGAGAAGAAAGCAAGTAGATTACCGGTATGGTCCCCAGTGACATGAAACTTCTGCACCAGCTTCCTTCTTATTCGGCAGTCACTGCCATGAGAACGCTCAAAATTACAAATAATTTTTAAGTCACCTTTAGTGGGGAAAAAAAATAGCAAGCAGAGGCCTAGAAATTCTAATATTCTAAAAGAGAAGTCCTGAAGCTATGAGAAAAAAAAAAATCACTGAAAACATGAATAAAATAAAATAGTCATGTTGAAAGTAGTAGTTTCATATTTTTACTCTTTTGCTCAAATCAACATCCTAGTGATGGATTGCAGGACATATGTTGGAAATGTATCCTAATAATGAAGGTAGTTGCAAAGGAATTGGACTGAAACACTTCTGCAGTTGAGCAATCTCAAAAGACCAACTCCTACAGCACCTCCCACGAGCTTGTTAGGACTTTCACGAGTTTCTGGTTCAAAACTACCCTTCAACCTACACACCTGCGTATATTTCTGCAGGAAACAGGTTTTCAACTTCAACAATTGCTTACTTTATGATTACATACTGTGGCACACTGTTCTGAAATCATATATTATTTATGTTTTATTTCTTAATCAAATAAACTGTTCTGAGCATTCAGAAAAGTGTCTCTTTTTTTACTTTCTAATTTACTCTTAAAAATTCCTTATCCCATATTCTGGAATGTATAAATAAATGTACTGAAATAATGATGCAAATAAGAACCGTACAAGTTGATGCATGGCTAGAAGCCAGCTATCTCATGTGAGAAACATCCTGTGAAACCAGGTAATTTCAGCAATATGATTAAAATAATGGACTGTTCATCCAAGTGCTTTTTTTTCAGGAAGGAAAAACGTATTCTGTTAATACACATACCAACAACTACAGTCCTAAAATACACACATTTCCTTGTTTGGGTAAACAAAAGCAATCTATGCTTCTCATGAATTAGTAGGAGTTACAAATTCTGCCTTCGTAGTCTGCTCCAGAAAATAGGAAGGGACCTGGAAGGGTAGGGACTCTTTCATCATTCCTAAATAGGCTGCTGCTATTGACCATGCAGACAGAGTGTTTGATTGATTCTTCTTTCTTTCTTTCTTTATCTTTTCTTTTCTTTTCTTTTCTTTTCTTTTCTTTTCTTTTCTTTTCTTTTCTTTTCTTTTCTTTTCTTTTCTTTTCTTTTCTTTTCTTCTCTTTTCTTCTCTTTTCTTTTCTTTTCTTTTCTTTTCTCTTTTCTTTTCTTTTCTCTTTTCTTTTCTTTTCTTTTCTTTTCTTTTCTTTTCTTTTCTTTTCTTTTCTTTTCTTTTCTTTTCTTTTCTTTTCTCTCTTCTCTTTTCTTTTCTTTTCTCTCTTCTCTTTTCTTCTCTTCTCTTCTCTTCTCTTCTCTTCTCTTCTCTTCTCTTCTCTTCTCTTCTCTTCTCTTCTCTTCTCTTCTCTTCTCTTCTCTTCTCTTCTCTTCTTTTTCTTTCCTTTTCTTTTCTGTTCTTTTCTTTTCTCTTTTCTTTTTTCCAAAATGAATCCCAAAACCCTCTCCTTGTGAAGCTAACTTTTGAGAAAGTTGCTGGACTAACAGGTAGGAGAGTCAAAATTGTGGGTGGTCTATATGTATATCCATGCAGGTATCAAGTGAGGTTTCATTCTTTCATGGCTGAATGATAACGGATCAAAATAAACACTAAACAAATACTCTGACTTAACATGTGAGACAAAACGCTGCGTTGAATGCCTTAATTTAGCAATCCTTAATAATATGAATCTTCTATGCACAGTTTTGCCAGTTGAAGTGATCACTACTGCTCCTGAAATTTCTCATTATATGATTTTCAAGACATAAGGAGGTCTTCTACAAAACCTAATTAATATCTTTGCTTTCCAGATGCTAATCTTGTTCCTTGTTAAAAACGAATTCAATTGTAAAATTCTACTTTAACATTATAAATTTCAAGATAGCTCATTTTTCAGTTACTTAAATGAGATTCCCTACTCCACATTAATAAATCATTCACAAATTTTTATGGGCAGTTGCTTTAATTGCTGTTGTAGATTTTACTGTGTTCTTGTATATTTTTGACTGTGATAACAAAAATGCATGGAGAAATTGATGTGGCACCAGTACTTCCTAATCTGTCATTCAAAACTCTCTTTAAGTTCCACTGGACTTCATACAATTTTTTAATAACCTCACCAAAAAAAAAAAAAAAAAAGAAAAAAAGTATGTGGTTTGCTTATGAGTTACTAAGTAGGTGACTGAGTAATTTTACTGACTTCCTGTTTGGAGCTACAAAATACCTGGTAGAATATCCTGAATTTTTAAAATAGGTACACTTCATGTTTAACCAAAAAATGAATGTAGATGTGTATCAAATTGTTTCTGAGAGATTCTAGCATCTCTTTAAACTATTTGAAACAACTTAATGCATTTTGAGATACTGCAGTTTACATCTATGCTTTGTTCTCCACACTTATTGAGTCACATCCCACAGACTGCAATCATGTAAGTAAAATGAAGATGTGTTACTTGATAAGAGAAATAATACCATTCTCTCCTCCTCTTTGCCATGTGGTGAAAATGTCTTAATTGACTGTTAGTTTTTATTCTGTAATAGACTGTGTTATATAATTACCTAATTGCTCATTAAATTAATTTTAATAAATAGCATTTGATTAATAAAACCAAATCCATTAATGTGTTATTGTTTTTAATCTCTGATTACAAAGACTTGCTCCAAATATTTCAAGATCGAGCTCAAAACTCAACGATTGAGTTATCATGCTATTCTCCAAGTCATTAAAATATCATCTGCTTTCAGATATCCATAGAAAGAACAAAGATACTTCATATTGCAAAGTATGGCTTAGTTTGCCATTGTATTTCATTGAGAATATTTCAGTTTTAATTGTAAAAACTATGAAAACCACAACACTTAATAAACATCCATGTATCTGAATTATTCAATATAATTAACTAATTCTTCAACTGTGTTCCTATTGAAACCTAGATTTCATGCCAACTCATAAAAACCTGTCATTATGCAAATGATGCCAGTGGCATTAGAGGTCTGCAAAACTGTTCTGTGTTTGCAAATGATCATGAGATTTTACCACAGGCAAATTAAATTCAAATATATAGATAACAGCATGGAGTTTGGTATCTAGAACCAAGTCCTCCAAAAGCAAACTGTTATATTTTTCAAAGGTACTTTCATACTCATCAAAATAAAGGCAATTGTGAATATATTTATTCGTTTATATTCTGAGGCTGATCAACAAAAATTTACAGAGTCTATTTTCTATATATTTTAAGTCTATTTGAATGATAATTTATGGGAAAGTATATTGTTGTACAGGTGACAAAAAAATTAAGGTTTTTTTCCTTCATATTCTGAGAGGCAAAGCGTTTGAAAAAGTTTCTGCTTCTCTGCTACTGATTAATAGATCTCTCTTCACAAGAACAAAAGCAATTAGAATGGTTAAAGATATTAGATAAAAAAGCTAATAGAGAAGTGACTTGAAGATTCAGAAAGTGTTTGTGAAAATTTTCCAGAAAACATGATGTGTTGAAAGAGGAAAAGATTTATGACTTGTCTAGATGCTGATAATTTCTGAGTTAAGAATGAGCAAGACATATCTCCTTGAGAAAAAAATCTAGTTTAAATCTCTTGAGGTCCTTTTCAATGGGATCTTCACTCAAATATTTGTCTTCTAATATTTTTATATTGTCTTTCTTCAAAGGGTCAACTACTTCTAGTGTGCTTCTTTGCACTCTCCAGTGCTAGGCTAGCAGAGCAGACAGTCATGCAGAGAAAACAAATGTCTCTGAAATACCATCTTAATCTCTTTGGTGCAAGACCACTCTACTTCCTCAGTAGAAGGAGGACAAGTTGAGGACTTGTTCAGCTGTTGAGGACAAGCTCAACAGATGAGGACTCTGTCTCCATAAAGAAGCAGGTATCAAGATAAATGAATGGCTCTGCATGTTTTGCAGTTGAGGGTGACCCTTCTCCTTTTATGTGGCAGCTGATCAAGTATCTCTGGCTACCTATTTCATTTTTGTGGTAGTCTTCCTAATTTCTATGTGGTTTGTTACTAGTCTTCATGAGGCTGAATTTCTTCATGAAATATGTGATTCAAACATCCTCTTTACATGAAAACAGATTTGGTTTCATGTATGAGGGCTGGATGTCAAGAAGAAAGGGGCAACCTCTTTTCATTTGTACCCTGTGATAGGATGAGGGGCAATGGATACAAGCTGGAGCACAGGACGTTTCACCTCAACATGAGGAAGAACTTCTTTACTGTAAGGGCACTGGAACAGGCTCCTCGGGCGGTTGTGGAGTCTCCTTCTTTGCAGAATTTTAAGACCCATCTGGATGAGTTCCTGTGTGACCTGCGCTAGATTAGATGGTCCTGCTCTGGCAGGGGGATTGGACTTCATGATCTCCAGAGGTCCCTTCCAACCCCTAACATTCTGTGATTCTGTAGTTTATTTCCATTGTTTTTACATGTCTATTACTGTACCTGCAAAGAAGTGTGGGAATGTCTTTAGGTATGTCCAAGTGCTGCTATGACTCCGAGAATATGATGGCTCAGATATCATCCTGATTTGTTTTTCCAAATTTATTTGCATTAATGTGGAGGGATTTGGAAGTTTTGAAACATCATAGTATAGCCTTTGACATATTTTTCCCAGGATTCATATACCAGCAGTTTAGTTTTTATGTCCCTGTAGGAAGATCACGCTAAATCCTTTCTCTTCCTCAGTCTTACTGCAATACAAAGCCATGAACATATTCCAAGCTGAGGAGGAAGTCCAACAAGTTTTATAGAGCCTGGTCTGTGTAGCAGTCATGGAAGAGCTGCTAGGCAGCAACAGTGAGCTTCCCTGTCTGTCATGTTACAGATACTCTATGGCATCCAGCAGCCCTTAGAATGTCAGTGATAGATCTGACTGGTCTGCTGCAAGACAAAAACTTCTTCATAAGATCAGTATGATACATTCTCAAATTTGCCACTACAGAACCAACACATCACCCATAGCTTTGCAGAAATTTTATACTGGCTTCCCATTTTCCTTATCTACGATTTTGTACATCACAATTTCTTAGGAAGCATAAGGTATTACAGTTCTTCTTGATCAGGATGCCTCTTTTTTCAAATCCAGTAATTCTACTGCCAAGCTTTTTATTCTCTGAACATATTTTTAATTGTCCAGGGCATAAAGCAGTACTTATATTTCTCTAAATTATTTGGTATTATCATAGTTCCTCAATTTTCTAATTTACTCTATCAGTGAATTTATCTGCAGATCATATTCAGTTACTGTTTCTTTCCTCTTATCCTTGATTTACACACATAAGAACAAGTGTACAGAAAATGAGTCTCTCTCTACTCATCCCCATTCCAATACTTGCAAACACTACAGTGAAAAAATTAAAAATAAAATGTTGAAAAAAAGAAAAATGTGGCTACAAAACACAAACAAATTTTTCTTTTGAAGTCTTTCCTTTATCATAACTGTCACTCAAACAGGCTTATAGTAACCTGGAGTTGCTCTCTGCCATTCTGAAAGCTAAAAAAAAAGAAAAAGGAAAAAACTAGAAAAGATAATTTCATGCACCATCTGATACTTATATCACTCTTTCTCTCCAAGTTATATAATTGTTCTGAATTTATTTTACATCAGGGCAAACTTTAAACAGAAATCTCCGAAGTTCCAATTCTTTCTCGTCACCAAGTGCATGTTTCAATGTTATAGGCTATGATTTCCATTCTCAGACAGCTTTAACCAGATTCAAACCAAATCGTTTTTAATTTAAAATGTCTGTCCTAAGATACCTAACCTTAAAGTTCATAGCTTCGAAAGGTTTAACAAAACATCCCTCTCTGTTATCACTCTGAAGAAGCTACTCTAAAAATGTATACGGGAAGACCTGGAGCAGACACTGCAGGTAAAATTGACAGATTAATACATATATTTTAATTATTTTTTTTTTTTAAGTTATTGAGTTTATTTTCTTTAACACATCCTGAAGAAGAATCAAATAGAACTTTCCCTAACAAATTTGATTACTGCAACATGAAAATTTTTCACTTTTGCTTCAGAGTATTCCTCAATGAAAGAGTGAAAACATCCAATCTAATTGTGAAGGACAGTTATCTTCACCTTCACGTTGTCATCCTTTTCTTTTAAGGGAAGGAAAAATCAATGTTGCAATGACCAATGGCCATTAGGCACTTTAATGGGATCTATTCTGAGAAAGCCTAGTTAAATAACGGCTTTTCCAATTCATGATGTCATTAAAATATTTGTTGGCAACAATAGTCAGAGCTGGATCTGATACACGATACCACAGTCCCAAAACAAAACAAAACAAAATCTTGGGTCACCTGCTTTTACTTTCCACCATATCAGTTCTTTCAGCTAACCCGGTTATTGTGTAGCTGTAAAGATTCCTTTATTACTCCAAGTTGTAAACATATTCTTAATTTACATGCTAAATATCAATACATGTCATTATTACTAATAACATTGTTTTCCAAATTTTTCATGAAATTTAGAAGCCTTCCTAAAAGAAAAAAAATGAAAAAATGTAAGTATAAAATCCACATACTTACTTGTGACCCATTTCATGGGCGATGGTAAAAGCGAGATTCAGACCATTGTCCTCTGCAATTATACATTTTCGTTTTTCACTGCACATTCCACTCAGATACGCTATACCTAGGAAAAACAACCACTATATTAAGTTATTTTTTGTTATTACCAACTGTATGTACTATGCCATTATTGACCTTAAACAAGTCTGAAACCTTATTGCCGTCAGGGCCATCCAAACATACAAAGAGATACGTGACAAGGGTTTACCTACATAACCCAGAACAAATGAGTTTAGCACAAAATTGGATAAATCATAGCAAAGAAATCACAAGCACTGGTAGTATAACCTGATTATATAGACTGCAATGTGCAGAAAATTTATTATTCAAAAGCATTTCTAGGTAGCTTAATGAGATTCGATAGAACCCACAAATATTGTTACTACTGTAAATGAAAGTAGATATCTAGAACAATAGGACAGAAATCCAAACAGGTGTTTTGTCAGACAGAAAAACAGAATGAAAAGAGCTGTGTCCCCACATTATGACTGTTAAGTGCTGATACAGTATGCAGAGTGTAAATTATTTTAAAAATGTGTAAAAGAGTCAGGTGTCACAGAACCACATGAATTCATTTGAGACTGCAGCCCCATAAACTCACCAATTGTAGACGCTAATATGCCTCTACAATATAATATCTAAGTTTTCAAAAAATAAAAGCCTGAATGGTAGGCTTTTGATTTAAAAGTTCAGCTTCTAAAAAGTGGAATGTCTGTAACTGCAAAAGCTTGAGGATCATACAGTTTTATATGGGTAATAGTAAGTTTTTTCAGCCCACAGATAAGTTCAGTGGCAACCTACTGTCATCACTCATTGTCTGAAATTTGAGAGTAAGAAATCAGAATTCTGTTTCAAGTGTTTGGCCTACTTCCCAGAAGCATCCCTTTGATGGAAGGGTGCCCTCTGGACCAACCATGTTTGATGGATGTTTGCATGTATAGGTCAAATGTGAAATGTTTGACGGCGCTTGAAATTTATTCATAATTAGCATCCTAAGTTAACAAGGTAAAAGTCATCCCTCTTACAACACAAGTATTAGTCAGTCTTTGAGCACAATTCCTCATCCACAATGTGAAAGTCAGGTAGTAGTCCCATAACTCATCCGGCAGTGTTGGGCTCAACAAAGCTGGCTGAAAGGTTTTGGAAACACAACTCATGGCAAAAAATGTTGTTCAGAACTGAACAAAATAATCACAAATTAGATTTAAATGTGGCTAAATATTTCAACTTATAATATTTCTTCCAAAAGAAAGGAGAAAAAATGGATCAAGGGTAAATGTAATTTGGCATACAAAATAAACGCAAAATGTGTTCAAAGTAAGCAAACTGAGGTCCATCAAATAACACCTCATGCCAAATGTAGGTATCCTTTATATTAATATCTCTATTGAAAATAAGCAAAGTAAGAAAAGCTCTGAATTGCAGTACTTTATTTCAAACGTTATGCTCCAGTGGCTTTTTAGAAAAATATTTCTAAAACCATTTTGTGTCTTGTAGTTCCACAGTTGTATGCATTTTCTTTCAAGTTTTGATGGCAAAACTGAAAAGGATAGAACTGTTTTTAGTACCATAGCTACAAGTAGTAGAGCTGGTAACAATACCAGAAGAAGCAGACATTGGGACCCTGACTTCAGCCAATAACAATGAATTTACTAAGTGCTAAAACAAAATAGAAAAACTACTCTTGTCAGACAAAATGCAGTGCCTCATTTTGAAGTGTTGTGGGCATTCCTATTACTGTAATGGAAAATGTTCAGAAATATCTTCCTTACTGCACTTGTTTTGGCTGGGATAGAATTAATTTCCTCTACTACCCGGTAAGAGGCCATGTTTTGGATTTGTGCTGTAAACGGTGTTGATAACAGACAGACAAGGACTTTTCTGCTCCTCACACCACCCTGCCAGTGAGTAGGCTGGGGGTGCACAAGAAATGGCAAGGGGACACAGCCAGGACAGCTGATACCAACTGACCAAAGAAATATTCCATACCATATGATATCATGCTGAGGAATAAAACTGGGGAGAAAGCTGGTGAGGGTGCCACCACTTAGGGACTGGCCAGGCATTGGTTGGTTTGTGGTGAGCAATTGTTTTCACTTGCATCACTTGTCTTGAGTTTTATTTCTCTCTGCTATTTTTCTTTTCATTACAATTATTATTATTATTGTTCTTATCACAGTATTTCAATTAGTAACTGTTTTTATCTCAGCCTGTGTTTTTTTCACTTC
>NW_008597072.1:0-18605 GCF_000691845.1 Merops nubicus | reverse complement strand
CCCGATTCTCTCCCTGTGTTTTGCTGGTGGGGAGTGAGCCAGTGACTTAGCTGTTGTCTGGAGTTAAACCATAACACTTACTGATAGTGGTAATCCTTACATGGATAAGACTTACTTGCTGGGATCTACAGAAAGAGAATTCCCAAGCCTCCTTATGCCTGTTGATGATGAGTGCTAACAGAAAATTGTCTGATGCTCTCTAGACTTTTTTTAGGGAAAAGAAGTCCCCCAGCCTTCTTTTGGCATCTAAAATGGCAGGTTAAAGTACATTACCAATAGCTTTCTATACAACATAAGTATTATCAGTTGCTGTTTAATATCCCATCTGCCTCACAGTTTATTCCCAAAGAACTGTGCATATGTAAAGTTTTTGTACTTGGCATTCTTTGAAGGGAATTGATTATGTTTGACCTTTTAAAAGTGTAACATGAGAAATACAAGACCTGCATTTAATTTTGATTAAATTAGGTTTCTGATTCTAGAAATGTCCAAGAGCATCAAATGCAATTACTGTTTTATGAATCTTTCCCTGTTAAAAAAGTCAATCTCATATGTGAAAGACACATTTGACAGCAGCTACTGGATGTAAATCAGCCAACTACTAGCCGTAAACTAGTTTCATGACTTGTCCTTAGTTATTGATTTCACATGGAGAGAAGAAGAAACTGACTTCAGTAAGCAGCTGCTTTTGCTTAGTTGTCTCTGCATTAGGTAAATATGGGATTTTGTGTTAAATATATGTATGTTCAATGCAGCTTCCTGGGGCTTATTAACACAGCTGGAACTTCTTCAAGGTTAAATCTATGAGAGAAACAAAACAAAACAACACAACAAAACCTAAACAATTGCTCCCTTGTTATGATTAAGGTATTCCTAGTAAATCTCACGGTCTCAACACACAACTGCAAATGAAAACACCCAGTATTCTGAAAAGTGTTGGCTAGAAAGCAGTAACATTATCTCACTGACCATATAAGGAAGGATCCTGTTATTGATCTATAAAGAAAGCTGTGCTCTGAAACAAAAAAACACTGAATGAATACGTGTCAGATGTAAAATACTCAAATTACTTCACTCTGTCGATAAATATTTATCAAGTTAGTTCAGAAGAAAATACTTGCAGTATTAATTAAGAGAGTAAAGCTTTACCATTGTGACCTAGAAGAAACACATAAAGGACTGTATTTTCTTATCAAACGTAAATACACGTTGCTTCTGAAAAGTAGACCTTCTGTCAAAGACACAGCACTGTGTTATTACTTCTATCCATAGAGGTGAGTATTTCATTCCATATAATATGATACATTTTCTTTAAAATTTTCTGGTTTCTCAGTGAACATCCTCATCAAATTAAATTATTTATTCCTTCAAAATAGGAACATATTTACAACTTTTCTGTTGAAAAGTTGTGGTTCAGCTCACAAGGATGTTACACAAAACATGCTACTAACTAAAGAATCTAAACAAATTTGTCATCTTTACCTACTTATTCATGATCTCCTGCTGATAATATAAATCCACTACCTATATTAAAAGACTTCTATCAGCATTGCCCACAAGAACTAAAACTCCACAGTAAAAAAAATCAAAATCACATTAAGAAATATGCAGTCAAACATAGAGTGACCACACAACATGTATGCAAGTATGACTTGAGTATGTCTGCATTTGTAATATTGCACTCCTTAAGACTAGAGAATGGTTATTACTTTTCACTTTATGGTTATCCAGTGAAACAGAGTTAATACTTTTATCATTTTAATCACACTTATTATTTACTTAGCATACTGAATTTCTTTTCATCTGAACCTCCTTCCTTTCATAACATATTTAAACTTGATTTTTCACACTATTAGCTATGCACTTATTCCAAATCCCTTCCCTCATGTTGCTCCAAAACCTACCTACTGATTTCAGGTACCATTAACAGAGAAAGCAAGCCTTCCACATACCACCAGTTTATTCCATTGGTATCACCTGGATATCACCTCTATGCATTCCTGAGCTACTTCACAGCACTTCTGTTTTGGGAACAGTAATATTTTGTCCAACACGTTTTTTATTTTTTTTTTTTCCTAGATTATAAAGCAAACGTGACCATAAAATACAGAACAAAGTTCCTGTAACATATGCTTTGATAAAGAGGGATAGGAGATCTCTCAGATGTCCCTTCTACTACAGATCACAAGTAAAGTCTACCTGAATTTCTAGTCCATTTGAAATAAAAATTCCAGATAAAACAAATACATATGTTCTGCTTCCAACACTCAAAAACATAATCTGAAAGAACTGAAAAGCCTGTGTTTTTTAGCACAAATGAAAAGGAAAAAAAACCCCAAACAACAGCATTTCCATTTAAAAGCATTTTTTAATGAAGGAGGGTTTCACATTCTCATGAATCTAGGAATAGTATGCTCCTTGTTGTGCTATGTATCATTAGCAAAAATCGTGACATTTGACCAAGATGAAAAAAAGTAAACCATGACATATTCCCCGATTCCCTATGCCCATAGCATTCCCTGTTTTCTAGGTAAAATAACGAAGTTCACTATTACTATGGAATGCATAATAAATATAATTTCAAGAACACTGGAGTTGTTCATAGACTTCATAAATGATCGATCTATTTTTATTGAATTAGTATAGATAAAACTGAAATTCCTTAAGCACATTCCAGGAGTAAAAGCAATATTTACATATGGAATTTTTCTTTCAAAGTTTCTACACTAAACTTTGTAAAAAACAGTATAAACCACTGATCAAATATAGGTAAGGCTGAAAGGGATGGAAAACAAGCAGAAAAACTCATCACTACTTGAATTATAATCTTTCCCCCCAAAACCTTTTTGCCTTAAAAAGGCACCATGCAGCAATGCACTCCTTATAGCATGAGCTTTGTTTGAATTCTCAGTGATGCACAAACCTAGGAAGCCACTGCAATAGAAACATAATTTAATGCCCAAGAAAGTCTGGCTTTTGATTCAAATGTAAGTCTTTTAAATTTGAACTGGCAAATTAGTGGGCCAGTAAGCATAAACAATAGTACTTCACTGGATTTTATTACTAATCTAACAAATTCTTTTTCTTAGCAGCCCAGATGCTTTTCTTAAGGAGCAGGAGAAAAATGCTTTCCACAGATCTTAAAAGTCTAATTAGCACAAGCTGCTCTGAAGAAAACCCCAGACACTGATTATTTCCAGGAAAACAAGTCTTGTCAGTCATTAGTGAATCATCAGCCCTTAAACAAGGCAGCAATCAGAACAACACAGTCAACAAACAGAAATCTCAAATGCAAACAAAAAAGCCTAGAAATAGATGGGGTTTTTTTAAAGTGAGAGAGATTGACAGTAATGACAACTATACCTATATGTGTGTGTATACATATAAAAATGCACATATATACCGATGGAAAACACTAGAAAAAAATATGGGATAAAGCCAAATCAACTTCTGCTGCATTTTATGCAAGTGTAATTCAAATTTTATTAATCTACTTTGTTAATTTATGATTTATGTACATCTTAGAAGAACTAACGCTTCCAGAAAAGTACTCTATCACTATCTACTAAGTACATGATTTTATGTTTCACAATAGACAATTAAGCTTACTCTTCTCCCTTTAAACAAATGGCTGCACTCTAATCCTTACAGTGGGGAAAAAAATCTGAAAAATATGGAGGACGTATCAATGTATGGCATAGACACATGAACAAAATCTGAATGTGTGATTGTACAGCTTTAGGTGCTTTAGTTCTTGTTCCTTATGAACAGTTGACAGATGTGTAATATGTTGTTACAGAGATGAGATGGCAGAACTGCTGAAAGATACTGATTTTCTTCTAAAATGCAGCCCACATGGAAAACTCTTCTCTCAAGACGAATACACAGATGAGACCGGAAGTGAATTTTCCTTACTGTCTATTCCTGGCCTTTGCTGACAAGTGTTGTAGGGATCCCCTGAGCTAAAGGCTGCATCCATCTTTCAGAGTTATCAAAGCATTTATTCCTCAATTTTGCGTATTCCTTCTTAATCTGCTCAACAGTCTGGGTCCATAAGATGTGATAGCAAATAACTCCAGTGTGTAGTTTTATATAACAGTACAATTTTTCTCTTTTTATGAATACTGCACAGGAGGTATTCTAACTTGAATGTAAAACTCTATTCATCTATTCAAAGATATCTATGCCTTCCTAAATCTCTGTCAGCTACTCAATGGCACACTGAGAAGCTCTATCAAATTTAGCAGTTCCTCATACAGAAGCTAATCACAACTTTCTGACATCCTATACTCCTCTGCATACCTGACCTTCTCCTGTTCTACTACAGTCTTTCTGACAAAAGCAATTAAGTCACAAGGTCAGGTGTACTATGGGTTAATAAAAGACCAGCATTATGATTTACTTACAGTCCTCTGTTCAGTACTGAGAGTCACTTTACTTAGCTGATCTGTGAGCTGATACTTTCAGAGAACTCCGTTATCATTCTCTGATCTCTTTTCTGAGTGCTACCAAAGACCAATTTTTCACACACATGAACTAAAGATTCTTTTTTTTTTCCCCTTAATATGCATTAATTTGTATTTTGCAATACTTAACTTCATCTGCTCTTCCACCGCCTTTTCAGTTTCATAATGTTAATCTACAGTTCTACTCATCAGCCTGATGGTGAACTATCCGGATACTCAGGTGACCAGTTTTCCAAATACTTCATGAAGCGAGGCAGCTCTGAAATCAAGGGCACCTCCTTCTAATGTAAAAGTTGACAAATAATTCCCTTGTCTTGTTTTTTTTTTGACTTTTAAGCAACATAAGAAAAAGATTTCTTACAAATTTAAAATAAAATACTTAAAGCAACAATATAATGTAACATGGCCACTGAGTACAGGCAATGTACTTTTAGAATCTTTTAATTGCCCTTTCATTTTTTTCTAAAAGTAACATCACCAAGTGGAAAAGTTGCCCATCAAAACATGTGTGAACAGGAAAAGACAAAGATGCAAAAGGAAACTGCATACTGGAAAATGAAAATAAAAAGCCATAAATTGAAAGGAGTCACAACTTCCTTTCCTCCACATTTGACTTTATTTTGCACCTGTAATCTAGAAATAGAAAAAAACTTGTTTAGAATGTGTACAGTTGATGTTCAAGAGGTGCTAACTCATTGTGTTCAGAAAATTACATATCGAGTAATGTGCAATAAAGATTTCCCTTGCTTCATATTTTATTAACTATTAATATGAAAAAAATCAAATGTTATCTTTCTAAGCAATAACTGTCTTTGAAGAAACTAAACTAGAAATTGAACTAATTTGATCCATTACTCTAACTTCTTCATTGCATGATTTACATAAACAAATCTTCTAGATGTTTGTTTTACATGACATAGAAAATTATTAATAATCTTGAATTATGTTTTTAAGTTTAACTTGTGGACAGAAGTAGAAAAGTCTGTTTTCAGGACTTACACAATAAGGACTTTCAGCCCTTAGATTACATGAGTAAATTATGAGTGCCTTATGAAAGCTTCATAGCACTCTGCTGTACACGATCAAATAAGATGTGACTTTGAAAAGGAGGCACCTTCTTTGCAAAAAACTAACTGAATGGGAATTTCCAAAGTAAAGCAGGAGCTTTTACTTAAAAGCCAGAAACAGGTTTCAAGCTTTCATCAAATAGATGCATGAACAATTTTATCTTGAGGATATATTTTTCACTGATGTATTGGACATACTTAACAGATACAGTTTACTTTGAATGAGTATCCCATGCCTCAGATTAACAGTTGGTGTCCATTTCCCACCATAAAATTCTTTCTGTATCTTGACAAATCCCTTGTCAATACCTATAGACAAGGTAGGGAGATGATGACAGTGAACACCACTGTACACCAGAGGAACTATTTTTAACAATTCAAACTTACTTCCTATGTTTTCCAACTTGTCCTACTATTACATTTGCTTTATAGGTGAGCAATGGGACAATGTTGTTTTGCAGCCCTTCAGGCTATATTTGTAGCTTTCTCTATTAACCCTTTCTCAGGATAATATTTGTACCTGAGGCAAAAAGGAACAGGGATTGGTGTGAACTAGCCATTTCCAGAGCTCATGATATTATTTCTGATCTTGGGATTGGCTGTAATGAAACAAAAATGAGAATTTATTCTTTACAAAGAACAGCTTTTATTACTGTCCACTACTTTATTATACACAGATACAGAATAAAACAGATCATTGACAACTTAAAAAAAAAAAAAAAAAAAAAAAAAAAAAAGAAAGAAAAAAAAGGGTAAAAAAAAAGAAAAAAAAAAAAATTAGAAAACAAAAAAAAAAAAAAAAAAAAAAAAAAAAAAGCTAGATGCAAAAAGGTAGAGCTTGAATTCTGCTTTTCTTTGATAGAACGAACACTAACCTAGAACTTAAGGAAAGACTATTAACAGATTATCACAGTGACTAGATAACACATAAACCAAATAATATTTTTCTTTTACTTATTTACCTTTGTGACCAGATACACCACTACTCCAGATTGGCACCTACAGTTGTATAAAGTGTTACAAAGTGGCATGTTTGCACATGGTAAAAACACTGGTTCTATTAATTTGATTAATTGTCTCTGCATTTCTGTGTACATACACATACATGCGGGTATTTTTCTGCTCTTTTTATTCTTATTTAGACGATCATTATGTTTATTTTCTACATCTGCTTTACTTAAGACATTTAAAAAAAAACCAAACAGTTCCACCTTCTTGTGTCTGGTCAATAAAACTCTAAAACAGACAAAAAGTCAGATGAGATGGGCAAGAGCGATGTGCTTATGAAGCTAAGGAAGAATGTAGGGAGTGACTGACCACAGATGTTGCAAAGAAAGCTGAACTTATCTCAACAGAAAATCGACAGGAGGGTTTGTTTTAGATAAATGCCTGTACTAGTTCAGTGGATTAACTGCTTGTGTAGATGTTTTTCTCAGACTTAATCAAAAGAGTGTGAATGGCTTCCTGAGTTAGCCCCAGCCCAGCAAAGGGTAAGTGCAGATGTGGCTTAGCCCAACAGTACAAAAACCAGAGACCTGACAAAACGAACATTGAACAGAGCAACAGGCTTGAACTGGCTTTAACTCTCATATTCCTGCGCAGCACCTGGGGATTCCCAGCACTGTGACAGTGAGCATAAAAAGGCCAGAGATGGGAATCAGATTGGTACCGTGATCCAACTTAATGTTGCAACCACTACGCTGTGTTTGCACTGTGATTTCAGTACATTGCCATATCACTCTGCTAAATCAAAATATCATGTTACATGAAATATCTTCATATAAGTCGGTCTGATTTTAAACATTAAATTCTCTTATTGTAGAACATCTAATAGAGCCTGGTCAGAGAGGACTGGATTCTGATACTCTTGCATTTCGTTGCTTCCCACAAGGATAATCTTTCAAAGGATGGAAGCAAAAGTAATATTGATCTATACAACATTTATACAGAATTAGCCTTCTCTAAAATACATTTTCTTCCGTATTGTTTTCAGTTTGAGTCAAGTTCTATTCAGTAGCTGGAAACCAAGTTTGTGTCAGAGCATATGGAAGCTCTTGAACCTGTCAGGAAGCATGTAGGACCACCATGAACATCTGGGATATGAAGTGGCAGTGTTTAAGAGTGCCACACAAAAGCCTGAGAGATCAAGGCATTCTTGAAAGTGGGAAATACTCTGTGAAGTTCTTTAAAGAGAAAAATTATTCAGATGAGCTTACCAATAAATGTCCCATTGTAAAAATGGATAACAGGAAAATTATTATCAGGCCTACATATTTCTTTTTTAGAGCCGTTTTTGAGAACTAAAACACCTGATATATGGGAAAAAATTCCTTAGATGATTAAACAGACTGATGAATATTGGATGACTCACAGCTGGTATTTATCCATTTAAAAATCTGCAATGAATAGATGGCATAGATTTACTGTGACAAGTATTTTAAAACAGTAATCTTTCACACAAAGTGAGGAACAAGTTAATTTTCTAGCCCACTGTAAATACTTTGTGCAAAACTATTCACAGGCTTACAAACTGAGGTTTCTGCTACAATATGACTTCAAAATGATAATCAGGAATCAAAGACTTTAGACTTATTTCAAAGCGAGGTACCTTTGCCGAAAAGGCAAGTGACATTTTCGTTTGCAAAGGCTATCAGGGTAGTAAAAGAAACTGCAACTGGAATACTTGCTAGCATTAAGAAACAAAATCTGACATTTTCTGAAGATATCCTTTTCTAGCAATTTGTTACAGTTTTGCTATTGTATACTCTCTTGCCACTGTTGATTGTTTAAATTACTTTTTTTTAATGTAAGCACTATTTTATATGTAATTTTATAAAAATTACATAGAGAAAAACTTGGTTGATATAAAAATATTCTCAATGTCAGGAATACATTAAAAAAACACCAACTTTTTATTTTAATATATTTTTTAAAAGGCTCATCATTTGATGTCAAGGGCGCTGGCACAAGGAAACAGGAAGCACAGGGCGCAGAACAGCTTCTTTATGGAAATGCTAATGCAAGGGTAGTCTTTAGACTTCCAGGGGAGCCATGTACAGTAAAGGTACTTCCAAAGTTTCCCTAGTTTTCAAGATCAGTTTTGAGATAGTCTCTATTTTCTAAATGGAAATTTTACATCACTTCTGTAACATTAAAAAAACTGTGCTGGCCTTAAAACTTGAGTGTACATGTCATTTCATGATGATTAAATGTTTTCTGTAACTTGTCAAAAAAGCAGAAATTACTTATTTCACTTCTATCTTAATGCAAACAGTGTATTTTTGATACTGTCTCTTATTTTGCTTCTGAGAAAATCTGACTTTCCTCATCAGAAAGGTTATGAATAGATGTTATCCTGCAACATAAGATGGTCCAGTCAATTGTCAGAACTGCTTCCGCTCCTGTGAAGTATGAGTTCACTTTAAGATGTTTTAAAATACTATAAGCCTACAACTCTGCACACTTGGATCAAAATATATTAGCATCACAGAGTAAAATATATAATAGAAGTAATTAAGAATTATGTCACTCCATCCAAATAGTGAAGATACTCACCCAGGTGCTTATCTCTCTTCTTGCCTTCCTGACATCGGGGTTTCAGTTCTCACATTCATACAATGTGCATCTGCTAAAGTTGCCCCATGTTCTGTACATCTATGCACATTGCAATGCCTTTGAATTAACCTCTTGTCTCATTCCATCAAATCATTATTTTTCTGAATATGCTTCCAGTCCTTGTGTAACATCAACTTCCCTAACTCACTGAATGCTTTACAACGATTCCAGCCTTGATACCATATTAATTAGATTTTCCTATAATCTAAGTTCTAGTGCCTTCTTCCCCTGTCTCAATACTATCCTCTGTGCAACAAACTGATGCAAAATCACTTGGGAGACCATTCACTTTTCACTCTAACACATCTTCTTTAGACCTATTTTTTCTTTCTACAATAAAATATGAGGAAAACCGGACTGCCTTGCTTTCTTTTATAATTTATTTTGTTACACTTGTGCTATTGCAATGACATTGTGTGATAGAAAATTATTCCTTGACATACAGTGCTTTCCCACAGTAAAGCATTTCCCTATTTTCTGCAGTCTGTGTGTTTCCTGTAAAATGTTTCTCGTGTTTTCATGAGATAATCAAGCTAAAAGTGGTATGAAAGTGATTATTTATGTATGTTGATACCCTACACAAAGGAAATATTTAGAATTATTTTTTCCTTTTAAAAGCATGGTGTAATCTGAATTCTCTTTTGTGTGAGACAAGGGTCAGCTACAGGGACTGAAAGAGATATAAAGTCTGCTGTTTGTTTGTTTGTTTTCATTTTTTACTCATCTATTACTCTATGGCCAAAGTTTTGATGTTTACGACCTTTAGATTTTTTGTGTGAAGAAATTATACTTTTTTTTCCACTATGAGAGAGACGCTTTATATGAAAATTACTGAGCTTGGGACTGCTTATAGAAGAAACAGTTAGCACACCTAGGAAAAGTGAATCAAATCAATAGCTAACTGTTCCCTTATAAAGAAAACACCGTCTAGATGTGGATGGCTAGTTTAACTAGCACCTTTCTGGTAAATGAGAACAAAGGCAGAGCTACCTTGAGAAGAGTCTTCCATCACATCTCTTTTCAACTAAACTTCATTGATTTAAAATTACTACTGTTACATCCAGATATCCATCCTGCATTCTGTCTTCATTAGTGTAACTGTTTTGTGCTGAATTAGCATGTGATGAAACTGGCTATGTAACAGTCAGCACCAACTGATTGTTGGCCCAACTGGTATCTGCCACTGATGAGTTTCTTCAAGACCATATCTCTATGTTCTTGCAAACTGTTTCCAACTCAAAGATTCTTTGAGCTTGTTGGTCTGATCCTCAAGAAGTTTAAACTCTATGAGAGCAAGCTGAAAAGGCTGAGAGTATCAAGTCTTTCTTTTTCCAGGGAATACATTAACCAAACTACCTTTGCAAAGTCTGCAAGATGAAAGGTAATTGAGAACTAGAAGAGGCTTCTGCATCTCACATGTGCAGCACTAGACCCTGACTAATCCCTGCTTGAGCAAACTGAGTAAAAAATGATTGACTTGATCAGAAGCCTGTGTTTATTTGGGGTAGGGTACCATCATCTGGAGAACATAAAACCTTCACTACAGACTCAAAACAAAAATATAAAAAAACCCCCATGTTGTTATTTAGGTGTCACAAAAGGGAGCTATGAGAAGGATTAAAATACAAAATCTACCTGAAGACATTTAAATAAAGAGTGAGCCTGGGCCCTGTTCTTCTGTTCCTTTCTGCTTGTACTTGGAGAGCACTTTCCTCATAATTTGACAAGTCAGATGCAGTTGTACAGATCATCTGCAGTTCTTTCCACAAATATGGAGCTCCTTTTGTTTTCTCTTCAGTCAAAGGACCCATCTATCACTGCCCACCCATCCCACTCTTCAAAATCCAGAGAAAAATATGCATTCATCACATGGTCTATCTAATTCCATTGTGATTATTTGTTTTTTTTCTCCACTATATAGCTATGGGACACTGAAACAGATACATTCATCACAAGGAGCTACATGGTCTCTCTTATTTTGAAAAAAACTTTCAATAAACCCCAGAATTTTTCAATGCAAACCACTATACAAGGTTGACTATTCAAACAAAACTTAGTAAATGTTTCTTTTGAAGGGATGAAAATACTACACACAAGTGCATCTACCAAGACATGAACACAAGACTAATATTAGAGAAACAGCTGGCTAGCTAGAGAACAGGTGTACTTTACTTTACAGCCATATATTTTGTGTGTGTTTAATTTGCAATGTTTGACAATAAATTTTATTTTTAATTGGTAATGTTTAATTGTATGCATGACACATGAAACGAAGAGCAATTCTTTATACAACCTAATATAGAGTATATATTAGCTTTATAGCATATATAGAGAGTAACTGATTATCCATGCTCAATTACTTACAGTTGCCAACCCACACAGTATTATAATTAATGTACACAAGATTTCACCTTGATGTTTTTCACATAAAAACTATCTATAAAAGGTAAGTACTGCAGCTGTAAAAACCCAGAGACAATGAAAGATATTTTTAAGAGCTCATAGCTACTTAGGCTTGATTCAGTTTTTCAACATTATAAATGAATAAAAAACTGATTAGTCTGATTAGTTAAAACTGTAAATTGTCCCCTGGTAAAAGAATTTTTGCCAGCAGAAACCTGAGCTTAGTTAAGTCACACCCAGTTCTGCACTCTGCTTTGCGTTTCATCACCCTTACCCAGCCTTCACATAAACATCTCTGAAGTACCACAGCAGTATTGCTCTGATGTTTCAATGATTTTTCAGCTCTGAACCTGGCATGCACAGCTGAATGTTTCATACATGACGTCTGAAAGTACACACTATTTACAGGACAAACAGAAATTACTTTGATAATTAGCTCACAATTTCCTTTTGCTCTCTTTAACACAAAGCAAATACACATTGTATATTATTACAGATTCTTTTGTCCTTACTTGGGAATGCCTTTATATGATGGACATAGGAGTTTTGCCTGTGAAAGAAAGTGAGGCTCAGGCTCCAGCCCCAAGCACAAATATTCTTAGATGCTCTTCAGTGTAATGTTAAAAATCTTTATGTATAGTAAGTCTCTCAAGACAGAATTTTAAAAACTTCAGGTACGTTCAGACTAAATACAGAAAACAATACAAACTAAATACAAAAATTTACCTAGAGATGAATAGTATAATCTGTAGAAAATTACAAAGTTCTATTACATTTTCACAGAAGGTGTATGGCTACACATACAATTACAAAGAACTATGGATGGTATTGCAATATATTACAGGACCCCTTCCTGAGGGCAAGAACCAAATTCAGTAACTGTGGATGTAGTTGACTGCTTATGCTAAAAACAATCACAGCACGTCACCTAAGTGAGTAAGAGCACAACTGAATTTATATGAACTGGAATGTGCAACAAGAATTAGACAGAGGTCTGAAAGGATGTAATAGTTATCATTATAATGTAAGAAAAAATAAATCTTTGATGTCAGAGATATTTCAAGATAATGACAGTATCTGAAAAAGCTCATTTCTTTACTAACTCTGGAATGATTGCATCTTTAATACTCCCTTAACTATACAGTATTTATTTTTCATTCATAACTATTATACAGATAAATACTATTAAAGACAACCATCAACACTAGCACTATCAAGAAATACACAAAATTATCCTGCACATCAAATGAGTAACGTTAGATTGTTTCATTCACAAAAATTATTATTCCTTGAACCAGAACATCCACAGACTAATAGCAGTTTAATACCAATATCTTATATTTTTTCAACTGCATCTACAGTTTACTTAGAGATTTCACTGTATAGGGTGGAAGAGTGGGTTAACAAGAACCTTACAAAGTTCAACAAGGACAAGTGTAATGCCTTGCACCTAGGAAAGTATAATCCAAGAATGCAGCACAAACTGGGATCTACCTGTCTGGAGAGCAGCTTTGTGGAAATGGACCTAGGGGTCCTGGTGGACAACAAGCTCAATGTGAGTGAATGGTGTGCTGCTACAGCAAAGCAAGACAGCAGGTTGCTGGGCTGCAATAACAAAGGCAATAACTCTCCCAACTGAGGTAGAGTTATCCCACTCAGCACTTGTCAGGCCATACCTGGCATACTGTGTTCAGTTTTGGTCCCCACTACACAAAAAAAGATGTGAACAGGCTGAAGAGGCTCCAGAGAAGGGCCACAATGATGATCAAGGACTGGGAAGCTGCCATATGAGGAAAAGCTGAGAGAACAGTGTTTGTTCAGGTTTGAGAAATGAAAGCTTAGGGGAGACCTTATCACCAGGTTCCAGTATTTAAAAGGGTGGCTACAAAAAAAGATGGAGACATTCCCTTTCTACAAGGCACCACATGGAAAAGATGAAAGGTAATAGGTAGAAGTTAATCTCGGGGAGATTCTGATTAGACACAAGAAGAAAATTTCTCACAGTGGGAACAATCAGCCACTGGAATAACCTCCCCAGGAAAGTGGTGGATTCCTCAACATTGGATACGTGTAAGATTGGCCAACATGCAAGATTGGCCATTGGATATGTGTAAGATACTGGGCCATCTTATCTGGACTGTGGTTTTGCCAGGAAAGCTTAGACCAGATGATCCTTCAGGTCCATTTCCACCTGGTATTTTATGATTCTAGGATTGTAAACTTCTGAGACTGGATGTAAACAAGAAAATTAACCTTCTAGTCTTCCTAAACACATAGAAAAGCCCTATTCCTTCCTAAGACAAGCTGTTAATACATACTCATTAAGAAAGCAGTAAGTGGCTTCTGTAGTATAAACTGAAAAACAAAACAGAAAAGATTTTTTTCTCCTTCACTTTCACCTATTAACTCAAAGTAAAACAAAGTGAAATAAAGGAAGGAATTGCCTGAAGCAGTAAGTCCTTTATCAATTGTTTAAGGAAAAGACTTGGGGTCTAAGCATAAGTTGTTAATAATTAAAAGTAAGCTCTGTGACTAAGAAATTGCCATATAAAGTCCATTCAGAGAGATTTATTCTGTGTTACCATACTACTATTAAGATTAATTAAGCTTTAAATACTTCAAATGAACACTAGGAAATAAAACAATCTAATGTGCTGTAACCTGGTTATTTTGTGTCTGAGATACAGCACAGCTTGAAAACAAAGGTTCGGTTGTCCTGGTGTGAAAACCTAGCTCTTCGGTCTCACTGCAGTGTTGCCATTTAGTTCAACTCAGTAAAACAAGAGGCAGGGTAAGACAGGACTGCATCTTAAGAGTTTTGCTGAAATAAGAATCTTAATACTTTTTAAAAACTGAATTTAATACATCTAGAAGAGGAATAAAGTAGATATTTGCAATAGCAGAAGTCTAGGTTTGAGGACTGAGCCCATGTATTGTAGTCCTACCTTGTTTTCCTGAGAAACTGCATCAAGCATGCACAATTTCTTTGACATTCTATGACACATAAGCGAGACTAAATTCTATTTATATATATATATTTTTTAGGGTTTTTTTACATTTATTGGCATTCACATCTAACGATGTTCTGCTTTGCTGTGTTTATGAACATGTAGCCCACTGACAAAAGCAAGTTTTATTCTGTAGATGGTAGAATTAAAATTTCACTGATAATTTAAAAAAAAAATATTGTGTATAAAAGATATTTGTATACCAGACACACTGTGCTATCATATGGATATCACTTCCTAGGGAACTTTTGCATTTCTACACTTCTTCATGGTTCAAATTAGTACTATATTAATTATATTAGTTCTATATTGCATTCTTTGTAGAAGCAGTTCAGGCCTACCCCTTACTTTAAGCCTTATCTGTCTTGGGGAAAAATCTGTCCCTAAAGATACATGTCAAAATTAGGACACACCATAAACAACAGGCCTCAGGGCTTACGGATTCCTGTTTGCCTTGACTGATCAGAAATCTCCCTTGCCCCCTGCAAGTTCCAGCAACTGAACAATCTACTGTATTGACTTGTAACTGCCTTCAGTGCACTTCTTCCATAATTGTGGCTCAACAAAATAGAAGAAACACATTTTTAAACCGCTTTTCAGTGTATATAAACAACATGGGCCCTTGGTAGTATCTTTTAGAAAAACAAACGTATGCTGCAGGATCCAGTTCTGATGGGGGGCCAGGCCTGGAAGAGGGGGGACAGACTCCCCCTGGCTTTTTTATCCCAGTTAAACTAAATATGCCCACCAAGGGTGCCACTGACTGGCAGCATCTCTTCCCTTCTTTCCCTTCCTCTGTAGGAACTCACTGCACGGTCCAGTAATCCCATCCTGTCTAGCCACAAGAAGTGTAAGAGAGGCAGAAAGACTAACCCTGCCTACAGGGCTTACATTGCAAGGGCTCCTGTTTGGTAGCACACGGGTACTTGAACCGGGTTTAAATCAGCAACATCTAGTGCTCTTAGGAGTTCTGCCACACCAGCATATGGCTCAGCATGAGGGAGTTCACCCTGCTCCTCAGCCAGCTGTTTTCATTCCCCTGGCTAGTTAGGCTAAGGGCAACTACACAAGACTACAACAGAGAGATTTTCTGGGTAAGAAGAGGGATACGAGATGAATACAGATGAGGAAACACCAGGAAACAGATTTCTTAAGTTTACTTCTGCAGTGTTCCTGTCTGTTTTCCATGCAACTTTGTTGGATGCTTGTTCATTGGTAACAGGTCCTAGGCATTCAGCTTCAACTTTTCCTGCATCAGCCTCCACTGGACAGTGACAGCCTACTCAATTGCCTGTTTCTGTCCTCTACCGTAATGCATAGGGCTGAACTAAACCTTTGTCCCTGGTGACAAGTTTTGGAGGAAAAGGCCAAGTCCATTCTATTGAAGATGTAGAGCTTTCATGTTAGAAAGCAAAAGTATGTAAACTTATCGTTGGCATTTTGCTAAGTTGGATGGAAGATGTGTTCTTTCACTTCATTTTCTTTTGTGGTCTTTATTGTGCAGATGTTTGTCTGAGTTCTTGACGGTCATTACTTGTATCCACACTATTTAGATCCTTTGCAACAGAATGAAGACCTGATGGCACCTCAATTTTCTGCTAGTGTTTTTACCTCTGCAATATTAGCTGTTACCCAGGTTAGAATTTTGTAATCTGTTATATTCATACCATCCCACTAAAACAACTTGACAAGAATTTTTAAGGCAGTTCTGTTCAGAGATTGCAGTGTCAGCATTTTTTTAAAAAAAGTTTTCTAGTAAACAGTTTAGATAGAAGCACATTTTTAGGAAACAATGTTCTTATAGCTGATGTTTTAACTGAAAATGGTATCTGAAAATACAGAAAATTAACAGTATCAGGTTTTTGTTTTTTTTTTTTTTTTTTTTTTTCATATTTTAAGGAAACAATGCTCTTCTGTGATATAATAAGATTAAAAATATTGCTAGAAGATAGCATTTAATTTCCTTCTTTCCATGAGACCACAATCAGAACATTGCACTTACATTCCTCTGAGATCAATGAAATGCTGGAAGCTCTCTCATGAAGCATCAGAAAAGCTCCATTTACTTCTCCTGAAACATCCTACTCCTTGAGAATTTCAGCAAGGACTAAGAGTATAAGGAAATGGTATCAGCTTTAAATGGAACATGTTTGTGGAGAAAAATATAGATGTGTCAGCCAAAGATGTGTTAAAAAAAAAAAAAAAAAAAGAAGCCTTAATCTGCTGGAGTAAGAAGATAGTATTGAAACAATGAGCTAAGGTCACTCTAAATAAGGCAAAAGCTGTCTTTGAAAGTACGCATTAATTCTTACATATTAGGTCAAATGGAACTCAATTTATCCATGCCAAGAAAATCTCTGACCTTCTTTAGAAAGAGGCATATTTTTTCAATGGAGTGAAGTAAAAGGCTTACAACAACCAAATCTGGAAATACTAGTTTTTTGTTTTCCATTTTGTTGCAAGCATTGCTATTAGGATATGTTACCAGCTAGTACAAATCTTTCAAAACTTTAACTATGGCCACTGCATTTTATGAGCATGTCTTGTATACCTGCAGACTTTTGACACGGGGTGAGAGAAGATATTCTGCAAAATCGGATACCATAAGACAAGGGATAGTATGAGGATGCAGGTGCTTAACGTCTGATATCTGAAATGGTCCACCTTCAATGAAGACTTAGGAAAAAAACCTGCCAGCAGGAACTGCTATTAATATTCGCTATAGGATGGTATTACTGAAGCAAGAGCTTTCAAATAGCAGTATAGAAGAATTTTTGTCCGCAAATTATTTTCAAATTCTACACATTCCTTAAGGATAAATTTACCTGGAGCTTTACAACTTATAGTGACATGACAGCATGCCAACATGTTAGATTTTCTTAAAAGCTACATCACTGGCACCAGAAATGCACACAATATAATAGGCTGAATGGAGAGGAAGAATATGCTGGGTTCTATTTGTGACTGTCTCATTCATTAATGCATTAAACTTTTTCAGGTCAGTCAGGAAAGATGTGGACCCTCTCCAGAAGGAAACAGGAGACCTAGCTATGAGGGACATGGAGAACACGGAGGTACACAGTGACTTCTTTGCCTCAGCCTTCACTGGCAAGTGTTCTATCCACACTGCAAGTTGAGGAAGGCAAAGGAAGGAACTTGGAGAAGGAAGATCTGCCCATTATATGTGACCTGGTTGGGGACCATCTAAAGAATCCAAAGGTATACAAGTCCATGGGACTCAAAAAGATCTGTCTTTGGGTCCTCAGGGAACTGGTAGATGAAGTTGCTAAGTCATTTTCCATCATCTTTGAAGAGCCATGGCAGTCTGGTGAAGTTTCCAGTGACTGGAAAAGGAGAAATGTAACCCCGGGTTTCAACAAGGGAAAAAAGGGTGACCCAGGCAACTACAGGACAGTCAGTCTCATGTTTGTGCCTGGCAAGATCATGGGGAAGATTGTCCTGAATGCTCTGCTAAGGCACATGGAAAACAAGGAGGAGATTGGTGGCAACCATCAGGGCTTCATAAGGGCAAATTGTACTTGGTGAATTTGGTGGCTTTTTACCATGGAGTTACACCATTAGTGGATAAAGGGAAAGCAACCAACATATCTACCTGGACTTGTGCAAAGCCTTTGACACTGTCCCACATGACTGTTCTCTCAATTGGAAAGACATGGATATGATGAGTGGAAGTGGCTGGACGGCTGCACTCAAAAAGTTACAGTCAGTGGCTCGATGTCCAAGTGGAGAGCAGTGACAAGCAGTGTCCCTCAGGGCGGCGGCACTCAAAAAGTTACAGTCAGTGGCTCGATGTCCAAGTGGAGAGCAGTGACAAGCAGTGTCCCTCAGGGGTTGGTACTGGGACCAGTGCTGTTTAATATCTTTGTCACTGACATGGGCAGTGGGATCGAGTGCACCCTCAGAACACTTGTGGACAACACCAAGCTGTGCAGTGCAGTCAACATGATGGAAGGAAGGGCTGCCATCCAGACAGACCTTCACAGGCTCAAGAGGCAGACCCAGGCCAACCTCATGCAGTTCAACAA
>NW_008597071.1:33375-44832 GCF_000691845.1 Merops nubicus | reverse complement strand
AGGAAAAGGATAAAAAGCAGAAAAAGGAGGAAAAAAAGAAGAAAAAGAAAAGGAGAGGGTGAGGAAAAGGAAAAGGATAAAAAAGAAAAAGAATAAAGGGGAAGAGGAAAAGGAAAAAAGGAAAGAGAAAGGAAAGAGGAAAAGGAAAAACAGGAAAAAAGGAAAAGGAAAAAATGGAAATAAAGGGGAAGAAGGAAGGGGAAGGAAGGAGAAAGAAGGAGAAAGGAGAAAGAAAGGAAGGAGAAAGGAGAAGCCTGGAGAGATGCTGGGGGTGCTGGAGGGGGCTCCTTCCACCTCCCCCAGCACAACTCCCACCTCCCTGGGTCCCTCTCCAGCCGATGGAGGGGCCGGGGTCTCCCCACCCCCCTGCCCTCTCTGGAGGCACCGGGGTGGGCAGGAGCACCCAGGGGCACCCCCAGGGGCTCCCCAGCCAGCGCCTGGCACACGCCGCTCACGGGGGACCTGCCTTTGATTTTCCCTGCAGAGAATTCCCTCTCTGCACTTGAAAGGGCCGTTGCTTTGGCAGGAGCCAGCTGAGAGCAGAGCTTAAACACATATTGACTCGTGGAGTCCCTCTGTCATGAGCAGACATCTGAAAAATAAGCTGCATTCTGGTCACACGACGTCTCTGTTGGCTTCTTCTCTTCTTTTTTTGTTCCTCCTTTTTTAATTTTAAAGCTCCTTCAAATAATTCTATGTCTTCTTCCATATTTTAATTGATATTTAAATTCCAATATTTAAATTGAGTGGCTTTGATGGGTTTTTGGAGGTGGAAATGTGCAAGAGGGGCTTCGACATCGTGTTGTGCTTTGCTCCTGGAGATGATGGCCGGTGGAAGGAGGGAGGGGAGCTGCTGTCCTACCATCACCCAGCCATGAACCAATATCAAGCAGCAAACAACAAAAAAAGACCAAGAAAAAAACTAGTTCTATCTCTACCAGCAGCCTTCTTCCCAATCTCCAGTGAATGACTTGATTACAGCCTTCCACTGGGAGGATTTCTTGGGGTTGAAGCCTGTGCTTGAATTCCGTGTAAGAACATTTGAGAATAGGCTCCTATTGAAAAATTGGGGAGGGGGGGAAGAGAGGAAATAGGAAGAAATCATCTCCCCAGATGGTTCTCCTGGGTTATTTTCCAAATCAGCCTCACTGCTGCTCTTTCAGATGTGATTTTTTTTTTCCCCTGACATTAGGTCCACTTACTGCTCACTGGAAAGCCAGGAGAAGAATTGCAGATGTTCCAAAATTCAGATTATTCCAAATTACTCCACTGGAGGAGAAATCTGAGGGCATCACTTTTCATATTAGAGCCCCAGGGACAGCAGAAAGGCTCATTTTAATTTTCTACCCCCAATTGAAAATAGGAGAATGAGGTATTGAGCCCACCTTCATCAAAATCAGGCATGGACCACCTCTCTGGGCAACCTGGGCCAGGGGCTCACCAGCCTCACTGCAAAGAGATCACCCAGAAACAGCATCAGCTGCACCCTTGAGGACACAGCAGAGCTGGAGAGGAGCACCCACCCTCCCATTGCAATCTCCTTTGTGTCTCAGTGTTTAGTTTCATTATAGCTGGATGGCTGCAGCAGAGCAATGAGCCACCCCACCAGAGATCATGGGATGGTGGCCAGAGAAGGGCAACGAAGCTGCTGGGGAAGGGTCTAGAGGCCAAGTGTGGGGAGGAGCAGCTGAGGGAGCTGGGGGTGCTGAGCCTGGAGCAAAGGAGGCTCAGGGGAGACCTTCTGGCGCTGCACAGCTCCTGACAGGAGCCTGGAGCCAGGGGGGGGTCGGGCTCTGCTCCCAAGGGACAGGACAAGAGGAAACAGCCTCAAGTTGTGCTAGAAGAGGTTTAGGTTGGACATGAGGACAAATGGCTTTTATGCAAGTGTTGTCCAGGGCAGTGGTGGAGTCCCCACCCCTGGAGGGGTTTCCAAGCTGTGGAGATGTGGTGTGAGGGACACGGGGCAGTGGGGACCTGGCAGGGATGGAGAACAATTGATCTCAATGATCTTCAAGCTCTGTTCCAACCAGAACTATCTATGATGCCACATGAAGGACCAGAGGCAGCCCAGGGCTACCCTCTCACTGACTGATTTCAGAGGAAAAAGAGCTTATATTGTCCCTCCTGGGCAGGAGAAACCCTGCCAGGAGCCCAGCAGCTGGAGGATTCCAGGCCAAAGCCCTGGAGAAACAGCCCCTTTTGTTCCCCCAAAGCACAAGGTGAACTCTAATGAAGCTGGATATTACCATAACCCATCACCATAAGACTCCATGGCCAATTAAACCATCTTCTCCTTCACCTCCTGGGATAAAAATGTCAGAGGAGAGGCATTCAGGACAAGACTGAAGGAATGTAATATTTTAATTGGAAAAAGCAATAATCCAAGGGGGGGGAAAAAAAAGCAAAGAGAAGAAGATGCCTTGTGTATTACATGTGTAATAGCTCATTATCCAAGCACTGCAGAGTCATTAGTTTAAATCACTGTATTTCATTCCAGTGCCTGGCCTGGCAAGCAGGGTGTATTTTGTGACAAATAGATTTGCTGATTATTTATTCATGAGTTGTAAAAGGATCATTATTTCTGACGGACAGCTCCTGTCAAAAGATTTATAGGTGGCAGCTCGTGTTTTCCCATCATAATGATTAATCAATAAACATTTGAGAACGGTGCTTAAAATTCAGCCTTACCAGGATACACATTTACCTCTAATTAGAAGCAGGTTTTCATTTGGGCCCCCAGCTCCCTTTCAAATCCCTCCTAATTGCCCACAAAACAAGGTGGCAGGGGACACGTGGCCGGCGAGGTGCTTTATCCACCCCCCCCTCACCCCAAAACCTGAGGCCATGGGGGTGCCTGGGGGGGTTCTGCACCCCCAGAGCATCCAGCTGTGGGTCTGTCCCCACAGCACGGCAGCTCCAGGAGGGATGTTGAGCTCCCCAGGGGTGAAGCTTCACATCTGGATGGGGAAAATCCTGGTGCCAACCCAACTGGCTCGATAGAAGAATATTGGGAGGTTGTTATATTTAGTGGAAATGTTTTTTTTTAAGTGAAGCTTCACATCTGGATGGGGAAATTCCTGGTGCCAACCCAGCTGGCTCGAAAGAAGAATATTGGGAGGTTGTTCTATTTAGTGGAAATGTTTTTTTCAGGGGTTTAATGTTTCCCACTGTGGGAAAGAAGTGATTTCAATGCTTTGTGTAGGTAAAATCCAGACCCTGCTGCAAGAAAGGAGAAAACAAAACTCACACCTGCTCCTTCTTCATGTTTCCTCCTGCTACCACGAAGGAAGTGTTGGCAGGAAGGAAAAATCCACTGGTTTTCCTGTGGCTGCCCCAGGTTTTCTTCTTGTTTCCACAGATTTTTCTCCCCACGTTGCCTTGGGGGGGGTGCTGGGTTTGCATTGCTGGGTGTTACCTCTGCATGAGAGCTGAAAATAAGGCTGTTGAGGAGGAACTGGCTGCTGTGCCCTGCCCCAACCACAAAGCCAAGGGAGAAGGGCAATAATATTTCTGTGGCATCACTGGAATCTCCTTCTCTGGAAGGATTCAAGACCTACCAGGACATCAACCCGCTCTAGGTGACCCTGCTTTAGGAAAGGGGTTGGATGAGAGGATCTCCAGAGGTCCCTTCCAACCCCAACCAGGACAGAATTCTTTGATTATCCATTATCAGGTTTATAAGACCCCCCCAGATGAAGCAGTCGGGTGGAAATGGCTGCAGGGGTTTGGAGCTTTTCTCCATCCATAGTGCACCCTCTGTTTCCAGCCCTCAGCCTCAGATCATGGATTTTAATTCTTTGTTTCCAGTCCATGAATGGAAACAGCTCAAGCAGATGCATTCAAATATCCTTTATATATATAAAAAAAGAACCTTTCTGAGTCAATAAACAACATTTCACTCTTCTCTGGGTGCCCCCACCCTCTATAGGAAGGAGATGTGAGAGGGAAGGTAACTACATGAAGCTTTTCTAAGAGGTTGGGAATTTTAGTGTTCAATATTTTTAGAATAATTTTATTTTCCATAAATTTGCCCCTTGAATAGGTGCTTTTGCTACTAATAGCTTGTCTTTTATATGGTATCATGAGGCTTTTTAAGGCACCAGGGTGAAATCTGGAGGTCTTGTGCCAGCAGGAAAAACAGCCAGCAGCCACAGAAGTCCCAGCTCTTTGAAAGGGATGTTAAACTCTGATCATGAAAGTCATCTTTAAAGAAATATGTAAAAAAAAAATCCTTCCAATTCCTTTCAAATTAGCTGCCTGGAATATTTTGTACCCTAACAACCATGCAGCCAGCGAGAGGGCTCAAAGGCAGGAAGAGAATTGACCTGAATTGCTCATTAAAATCACAATAAAATGAAGCTTGAAGGCAAGATCTTCTTTTTCCTCTTCTCTCCAGCGGGATGTGAGGTGGTGGAAACTCCAAATCTTTTCACATCCTCCCCTTGCTCCACTTCAAACCCCCTCCTGCACTGGAAAGAGGCATTTAAGCTGGGTGAGCCCTGCGGGTGCCCGGTGCTGAGCTGGGGAGTACTGGGATTTCTATTTTGGGGGAGGTTTTTGACCTTTTTGGGGGGTCTGCAGAGGTCGTGGTGGGGGTGCAGGATTTCGGTGCTGTCCTACACAGATCTCTGGGTGACCCTGAGCATCCTCAGGTGCACCAGGAAGGATTTCACCAGCCCCATTCAGTCTTGTCCCAGTTTGGGGGCTCTTAAAAAATCTGGCTCTGAGCCCATCACTTAACACGTGGTGATTAAAGGAAGCACATTTGTCCTGCTGGTAATATCAACATTTTATGAATGAGCAGGTTCTGATATCACCTAATTAGGAGCAGGTTTTATTGCAGCATCTGTCACCTGCAGTTAATTCATCCCAGGAGGCTCCCGGTGGGGAGGGGGCTGTCAAAAGCCAGGCTGGATGTAGAGAACCAGGAGAAATCCCCCCCCTGGAAAAGCTGGGAGAGCAGGCTGGAAAACCTACAGGCAATTAGAAGCATTGTGGTGGGCTAATTGCCTCGTTGGCCAAGCCTTTTGGAGAGATAACCATGGCAACGGTGGGATCAGGGGCTTGTGTGCCCGTGGCTGGAGCTCACAGGGATGGATTTGGGCTTCTTTCTCCACTGTCTGGGTTTTGGCCTTGAAGAGCATCTCTTTTGGAAGCACCACTTCAGGGCAGCATCCTCCAGCAGTGCCAGGAGCTGCTCATTCCCCTCTCAGCCTCCAAAGCTCCTCTCTGCAGCACCATCAGCCCCATCTCTGGCCAGGAGGAGGAGGAGGAGGAGGAGGCTTCATCCTTGACACCCCAGTGTTGGAGTTCCTCACCAGGAGATGCAGGGAAAACAGTCCCAGCCAGCAGGGAGCTCTCATGACAACGTGTCAGGGCAGCAATCAGGGATTTCCACACGTCCTGCTCCATCTCCCATCCCTACCAAAGGCCAAAGTCTTCTTCATTTACAACATCTCCCATTCAAAGCTTTTTTCCCCCTCCATGCAAGATGCACTGTAGAAAAATTCATGTCCAAGATTTTCCCCCTAACCCTTCACACCTTGCAGGACACTGGGTTTGAATCCTGGCACTCAAACTCACCACAGCCTATTAAATGAGGTATAAATTTTGGTGGGCATCATACAAGCCCTGGGGTAACCCCTCGTGGAGCTTTCCAGACCAGCTGGGGTGGAGCCAAGCAGGATTGAACCTCCTAGGAAAGGGTAGAAAGCTCAAGGAGCTTGTGAGATGTCCCCAAACTTGCACCATGAAGGTGCTGGTCCTAATTCCAGGCTTGCAGATGCTGGTTTCACTGGGAGGTGCAGCTCCACCACCCCTCCTTCCTACCTCTGCTGAGGTTTTCATGCTGGGCAAGGAGATCCCAAGCACTTGGAGGTGCCACGTTCAAATCCATCGACTTCAGAGGATGCCACAAAAGTTCTTCACCTTTTATCCCACCCAAAATCCTTAAAATTAAGCACAGCTCGAAATGCAAACGTTGGTGGTGGTGCTGGATGATGGAAGGGCCAGGGCAGGGGGTTGGAAAGGGGCTGTGGGTTTCATTTCCTCTGTGCTAGGACAGCACCTTGTCCTCTCTTTGATTTGCACATCTGGAAGCAGGCCGAGCACACAGCTGGAAAGAGCTGCTGGCCATTCCTGACGCTTTATTTTCCTCTGGAGAGCTCAGAAAATGACCCTTTGCTAAGGAGTAATTAAGCAGGATAGTTAATAAAGTCATATTAAAGGCGAAACGAGAGTCGTGGCACCACCCACCCTGAGCACATGGGAAAGATTTTGGGATTTGGTGCCTTTTCAACAGTTTTCTTTGTATTTAAGGGGAAAAAAAAAAGCCATGGCAGGTACAGTTTGGAGCACAGGCTCGTTGCACAAGGCACAGAGCTCATGGAGATGTTTCTCAGCCATTAATGAAGTGGTATCACTGTCATAATTGAGGTTTGAATAAAAATCACAGCCCTGCCAGTGGGTCTGGGCTCTTGGACACCCAAATCTCAAGCTCCTGGGCTCGCAGGACATCACAACCCATCTTCTCCTGCCATCAGTGTTCTTAGGACCCCCTTTTGCAAGGGTTAGCCAAAAAAACCTCCAGCAAGAAGCCAGCCTGGAGGCATCCCAGCAGCTCCTCAGAGCCAGGCGTGCTCTGAAGGTTGGCCTGAGGTTTTATAACCTCTTTTATGGGCATTTGGAAGATGATCCCACCAGTGAGCAGATCTTACTCATCCTCAGACCATCCTGCACTTGGATGACTTCTCTGCTTTCATCTGGGCTGAGCAGCAAGAGAAGACATGAGCAGATTTCCAAGGAATCATGAGGGACTGAGGGTAGGATTAAGCAACACAGCTAATTAATTGTAACATCTGACTTGAGTGTTGAATTTGGAAGACTGCATTAGACCGATACCCTGGGGGCACGTTCTCCTGGACACAGAAGGACACAAAAGCCCCTCTCCAGGAGGCTGAGGAGATCCTCAATAAGCCAGACGTGGACAAAGCAGGTAGGAAGTGACATGAAGGACATCACGACCTTCTCAAGTGGTTATATGGAGATAAAACATCCTATCTCAGCCAGTGACATGAAGGTTGCACCCAAGGAGGGGTTGGTCGCTTCTCCCAAGGAACAAGCAATAGGACAAGAGGAAAGAGTCAAGCTGCACCAGGGGAGGTTGAGGTTGGACAGGAGCTAAAATGTCTTCCCCAAAAGGGTTGCCCAGGGCAGTGGTGGAGTCCCCACCCCTGGAGGGGTTTCCAAGCCGTGGAGATGTGGGGTGAGGGACACGGGGCAGTAGCAGTGCTGGGTTAAGGGTTGGCCTCCACGATCTTCAAGGTCTTTTCCAACCAAAACAATGGAGGTGTTCTCAGTAATATTTTTATTTGAGCCATTCCTGACGTCCTCCTCCTGTGTTTTTTCTGCACCAAGCATCAATTTTCAGACAATCCATTTCCATACAACGTTTGGGAGATGTTGGAAGTAGCTTCACCCTACCCATGAGACATCCCTCCAACATCTACAGCACAATGATGGGCTGAGGACATGGCTCTGGCACTTGTCCACGCCAAGGAGGGCTGGGGGAAGAGTGCCAAGGTTTTTTTTAATAAAAAAATATATCCTAGGAGGAAGTTTTTACTCAGGATTGTTCAGGAAAATGGTCTTTGATCATAAGGCAACAAGATGATTGGGTCTAATTGAAGGTGGCTACAATGAACCAGAGGGGAAGAGAATTTGCCCTGATAATTTGTTCTCAGAAGTGACTCAGCACTAATAAATTCCTAAAATGTCTCTGATTTCTGTGGGGCAGCTTTTTGGAAGGGTATTTTAAAGGGAGAAGGAGCATGGGATGGGAGAAAGGTATCAAAATAAGCACTTGGGCAAAGCCAACACATCAAGGTCTACACGAGGCCTGTCCACATCTGTGCTTGGAGTGGGATTTGTTCCATCCCTGGCAAGGGTGTTGCTTTGGTAAAGGAGCACGTGGTGCTCCTCACCTCTAAGGAGCTGAAAGGATGACAGGTTCAAACTTGGTACCACCTGAAAACCAAATAAACCTCCCTCCATCCAGGCACTCGACGTTGTTTTGCTACCCAAAAAACCACCCAGGTCTGGAATGGGGCTCAGGCTTCCATGGGGTAGATGCTGCTGGAGCCAGCACAGGGTTAGGTGAACCTTCAGCAGCTGTTCTTCCTCCCTCCATTCAGAAACTTCCCTTTCTGTTAGGTCTTTTTCATCATGCAAAATTGCACCAAAAAACCCTTGAGCTCATAGAATCATTGAGGTTGGAAAAGATCTTTAAGGTCATCAAGGTCACCATTAAGTCAGCACCACATCTCCACGGCTTGGAAACACCTCCAGGGATGGGGACTCCACCACCTCTTCCTCTTGTCCTATCCCATGGGAGCAGAGCCTGACCCACCCCCCCCTGGCTCCAGGCTCCTGTCAGGAGCTGTGCAGAGCCAGAAGGTCTCCCCTGAGCCTCCTTTGCTCCAGGCTCAGCACCCCCAGCTCCCCCACATAAAACTTGTGCTCCAGACCCTTCTTCTGGTGAGCACGTGCCCAACATAGAAGGATTAGCATCATTAATAGGCAAACTAGCAACCAAAGCCCTCCTTAATCACACATCAGAGATCCAAGGTGTCCCACCACTGGAAAAAGGAATAAATTAACCCACTCACAGCATGTTGGGTGAAGAAGGGACCACAAGGAGCCCAATTATGTAGCAGTTCCTCAGAGATACACTCATGACCTTGCTCCACCATCCTGGGAACTCCACTTGCCATGAAGAGTCAAGGAACCTTCTCAATAACCAGAACCACACACACTAAAAAGACAAACCTCCCAACTCCACCACCAGCAGAGCCAGCTCTTCTAGAGGTGGCTTCTTGCCCACCTCCAAGTTCATGCTAAAGGTGGGGGCATCTCCTCATCAGCTCCCACCCAAGGTTGGCCAAACCCTGGGTGAAAACCCATCAGAAGGGGCTTCCTTGCCTGGTTGTGGCCATCATCCCTCTGCCAACCCTCCTTCAGGGCTGGGGGTTTGACCCCAACACTTCAACCCTTCACCTGTTGTCCAAAGAAGACCACCAAGGACCACCTCCTGGCCTCTCACACAGCAGGGTGAACAAATACTCTCACTAGGCTGTGCTCAGGGGCAAACAAAGAGCAGCCCCAGCTGAGCAGGACCCTTATTGGCTGCAGATGAATCATTCACTCCCAGCTCCTCCAGGGATTCTCTGGTGCCCAGGTGTGGTCCTGCTGGCACTGCCAAAGCCTGGCCAGGTGAGCTTCTTGAATGCACCAGCTTCATTTCTCACCAAGTGGAGAACAATTCCTCCTGCAGACAATGCCACCTTCTTCCACGTGCAGGGCTGCCAGGATGTTTGTTGTCACAGGATGTTCTGACCCTCCTGGGTGGGAATGTTGTAACTTCCTTCCCTGATGGGTTTTCCAGCCTTTGGTCCATAGGCTATTGTTCACCAAAGCCACCCAGGTGTGCTGAGACACCACTGGAGAAGCAAAAAGAGCTCGTTAGGAAACTTCTCATCAACTCCAAGTACAGAGAAGGACATTGATGTGCTGGAGAACGTCCAGAGAAGGGCAACGAAGCTTCTGGGGAAGGGTCTAGAGGCCAAGTGTGGGGAGGAGCAGCTGAGGGAGCTGGGGGTGCTGAGCCTGGAGCAAAGGAGGCTCAGGGGAGACCTTCTGGCTCTGCACAGCTCCTGACAGGAGCCGGGAGCCAGGGGGGGGTCGGGCTCTGCTCCCAACAGACAGGACAAGAGGAAACAGCCTCAAGTTGCCCCAGGGGAGGTTGAGGTTGGAAATTAGGAACAAGTTCTTCCCTACAAGGGTTGCCCAGGGCAGTGGTGGAGTCCCCACCCCTGGAGGGGGTTCCAAGCTGTGGAGATGTGGGGTGAGGGACACGGGGCAGTGGGGACCTGGCAGGGCTGGGGTGATGGTTGGACTGGGTGACCTTCAAGGTCTCTTCCAACCCAAACAACTCGTTGATTCTCTGAATTGCAGCAGGTTCTGGACTAGAGTTTTTTTGACCTCTGCAGACACAACCCAGGCTGGGCACTGCCCCACCACAACCCTACCTGTGGGCACAGGGAAGGGCCACGAGACCCACCACCACCTCCTGCCTCCTCCATTCCACCAGGCCACATTCCTCCCTGAACAAAAAGAAGAAGAGAAGATCTCAGATAAGACCACAAATGTTTTTCTTCCCCTGGCTGGGAGCAAAGAGCTGCTTTATAAATCACTTCAGATAAACAGAGACAATCAAATCTTTGTGTTCAGCTCGGGCTGGAGATACTCTGCAGGCACCCAGAGCTTGGGATTGCTTCACCCTGAGCCAATAAATCTGCCATTTCCAATGCAAGGCCTGCCAAGAAAATCCCTCCAGGCCTGGGCTGGTTTAAGCAGAGGATATCTGCAGAGGGCTGGATAAATATTGCAATTTTAGGCCATTTTCCCCTCTTTTCCAGCTTTTGCAAACCCCAGCAAGTTCCTCTTCCACGCGCGCGGTCGGCGGTTGCTGGTGGAATCTGATTTTTGGAGGGTTTTTTCCCTCTCATTCGTGGGGTTTGAGGCACTGGGTGGAGAAGGAGAGCAAAGAGGATGGTGCTGCAGCTCTCTGCCCCTTCCCAGCCCCTCGGTGGATTTGGGAGTGGGGTTTTCTAGGGGGTGGGGGGGTTGCACGTTCCCTGCTACCTTGGAGCAGCCCAAAGCGCTGCCACCGTGGCCTTGATGCTTCAGGGTTTACAGCTATGGAGAAGCCAGCAGGAAACATGATCTCAGCAGCTTCCTGGACAACTTGAGGAGGCTTCTGTGACAGCAGCACTGCCTGCTCCCACAGCCCTGGCTCACCACTGCCTTGGTTTCTTGTTTTTTAAGGAACAAACCAACTTCTTTTACCCTTATGAGCCATTCTTGGGGCAGCCACCTGAGGAAAACCTCTCCGAGCAGACACCTGCCCTGGGAAACTGCCCCTGAGCATCAAGCTGGAGCTCTCCAGGACCTCCTCAGCACCCTGATTTTGGGCAGAAATCAGGGCTATGAAGCACGAGGCTCTGCTGAGCAGCTCCAGAGGGGTGTCAGCCCAGGCTGGTCATGAAGAAGGAGAAGCTGAAGTTAGGTAGAATGCTTTCCTCCATGGCTCAGCCCAGTCACACCCCCTACAGGGAGGCAAAGATCATGGGATGAAGTGTAGAGTGGTGCAACAGACCCTGGGTCCATCAGGGCTCTGCCACCCTCCTCGTCCTCACTCCCCTCCACCCCCAGTCCTCAGCAGAGCCAGACTGGGAGAATCCCAGTGCACCCCCAGTTCCTCTGCAGAACACCCTGATGCACCCTTGTCAAGGTGTCCTTCATCCTTCATCCATCTGCTGTCCCCAGAAGATGGAGGGGAGCTGGACAGCACCATCAGGAGACACATTTGTCTTGAAACAAATCCAGTTGGTGCAAACC
>NW_008597071.1:30948-33364 GCF_000691845.1 Merops nubicus | reverse complement strand
TACAAGACCCTCTTTGGCTTCTTCTTGCAGATTGTGTCCCTGGTTTTCTCTGCCCAGAACCATCAATGGGGTTGGATTCTCCTCTGGTCATAGAATCATAGGATGGATTAGGTTGGAAGGGACCCTGGAGATCATCTCATTCAATAGGACACCTCTCAACTAGACCAGGTTGCTCAAGGTCTCATCCAACCCTTGAACACCTCCAGGGAGGGGCATCCACCACCTCTCTGGGCCATCTAGTCCAGATGATGCATTAATTTAGCATTAATTAGAGCCTTCAGCTTTTAGTGTCCCTCTGGACAGATTGGCAGCTCTGAAGTGCAGATGCAGAGAGCTGGTTGGGCGTTGCCCTTCAGTGCTCTGTGTTAAAGGAGCTCTTAAAAATGGAGCCAAAAAAAGGCAATTTTTGATAGGAATAAGTTGCCCAGAGAGGTGGTCACTGCCCCATCCCTGGCACCATCCCAGGGGAGGTTGGATGAAGCTCTGAGCACCCTGCTCTAGCTGCAGATGTCCCTGCTCCCTGCAGGGGGTTGGACTGGATGACCTTGAAAGGTCCCTTCCCACCCAAACCATTCTATGATTCGACAAATATCTCACAGGAAAACAAAAGAAAAGGTGGAAAACAATAAGAGAAAGAGGAGTTCTTCCTCCTGGGTCACTGGTGGGAGGAGAGAAGTTGGGCTGCAGCCCCAAGGAGCTCCCATCATCACATCCTCCTGAGGTGCAGAGCGTGTGCTGCTGGAGGGAGGTGTGGGACTGGGGACATGTGGGACTGGGGACATGTGGGACTGGGGACATGTGTCACGTGCCATTCTGTGCCATTTCCTTTTTAAGTTTCCTTTCTTAACAGTCCCATTATGTAGGTGGAAAGCCTCTTAATATAGACAAAGACCTTTGCAGCTGCTCCATCGTGGGCCTCGGGTTTAATATGCACTTTAGAATTAGCCTGGAAGGGGAGGCACAGGGTTGCAGCCACCCTTGTTCTCCCAGATCATTTGTAGGCTGAGCTGGGCTCAGCTGGGAAGGGCTGATAAGTGCTTCTGGACGTGCCAAATGGGGCTGTCATCTCTTCTTCCCCTTTCTAGTGCCCTCATCTCTGAATCTGAAAAACAAAAATGTCATAAATTTGTCTCTGAAGGACCCCAGCACTATTAAAAGCCACCCATCCTGGGAGCTCCACCCTTTCTTTTAAACTTCCATAAGGATGGTTGAAACCCTGGGTCCATTCTCTAACAATTTTGGCCAGTGAGACTGGATTTTGCTGGAGAAGAGGTGTCTGTAACCCAAACTGACAGTGGAAGCATGATGCTAAATTGACTGGGCAAGGTCGCCTGGCCAAGGTCAGTGAGAGGACCACGACTTTCATCCCTCCCATCTCTTGATAATCACATCAGCAAACCAGTTGTGTGTTTATCTGGCTGAGATAAGGCTGCATCTGACCAACAAAATCTAAAAACACCCTTTTTTTCCCCCCCCAAAGTGCATTTTTGGTGTTTCTGCCCATCTCTGTCCCGTGGATAGGGAAGCGGATGACTCTCAGAGATGCTCTTGCCCAGTTCTTCTCAGGTCCCCTTTGGGAGGAAGGAGAGCTCATAGACCCCCCCAAAAAAGACTTCAAACTGCAGCAGAGGTGAACAAACTCCTGAGGGGGGGGTCAAGCAAAAGATGACATGGTGGGACCTCCTGTGAAGCCAGTGGCTTCATGCCCAGCCACGGTGACGCCGGCCCCACCACCCCAGACATTGCTCCTGCCTGCAGCTTGTTCCAGGGACAATAAAAGACACGACAGTTAATCAGCCCTTAATTAATGAGAAGAGGATAAGGACTTTGAAAGGATGTGGAAACAGCTCTGGAACTCCTAATGGCATTTTAAAAATTGCTGTCTGCTCCTGGCGAGTTGGAAACGTGTGAGTGAAACGAGTGTCGTGGGTCTCAGCCAAAATTTTCCTGCAGATATCATCTTTTATTTCCTTTAATGAGCCACTGGAGCTGTCCTGAGATGAAGGAGGAAGGACCTTTGCACCAACCCCAACTGCAGCAAACTCCCTCAGAGCTCTGGTGGTTCTAGCTGGACTGCTTGGAATATCAAACGAGGCAACAGCTAAATAATTTTCCCATTAAAATTGTCACACTTGGCTTTGATATGAATTTTTGGAGAGATGCAAACCATTATTTCCACTTTGGAGACACACACACAGAAGCTTGTTGCATCTGAACATGAAACAAGGAGAGTTCATCAGCCTGAAACACCTCGGGGACTGGTAGGAGCTCAAGATAGTGCAGATCCTGCAGCAGGAAGGACATTTCCCTTCCACTTCCACCAAGGTTTAACTTTGACCCACGATTGCTGTCTCAGGAAGCTCTAAGATGAGGACAACCAAGCTCTTGTCTCTAAGTCACAGGCTGGAGAAAACTG
>NW_008597071.1:14181-30922 GCF_000691845.1 Merops nubicus | reverse complement strand
AAAGGGAAAGTCTAACTCTAATTTCTCAATGTGCCACCAAAAGTCATCCCAAGCAACTCCACAATTCCCTGTGGATATCTTGGATGGGTAGAGGTGCTTCACCCACACATCATTTTCAGTCTTTTTTGTTTCATTAATTTTACTAATTCCTGCCACGGGGAGAAATAATCTGCATTTAGATGTTTCTGGGACTTGCAAGAAGAAGTGGGGCTTGTATAAGATAAAGAGATTTTTAAACTTGGCCTTTAAGACTTAAGGGAAAGAAATGTTGAAGTCTGTTTTTGCAGAGGACTATTTCCTTTAATGAGCCACTGGAGCTGTCCTGAGATGAAGGAGGAAGGACCTTTGCACCAACCCCAACTGCAGCAAACTCCCTCAGAGCTCTGGTGATCCTAGCTGGACTGCTTGGAATATCAAACGAGGCAACAGCTAAATAATTTTCCCATTAAAATTGTCACACTTGGCTTTGATATGAATTTTTGGAGAGATGCAAACCATTATTTCCACTTTGGAGACACACACACAGAAGCTTGTTGCATCTGAACATGAAACAAGGAGAGTTCATCAGCCTGAAACACCTCGGGGACTGGTAGGAGCTCAAGATAGTGCAGATCCTGCAGCAGGAAGGACATTTCCCTTCCACTTCCACCAAGGTTTAACTTTGACCCACGATTGCTGTCTCAGGAAGCTCTAAGATGAGGACAACCAAGCTCTTGTCTCTAAGTCACAGGCTGGAGAAAACTGAGGGTTTTTTTGTAGAAGATGACTCCTGGAGAACAGTGCAAAGTGTAACTCTAATTTCTCAATGTGCCACCAAAAGTCATCCCAAGCAACTCCACAATTCCCTGTGGATATCTTGGATGGGTAGAGGTGCTTCACCCACACATCATTTTCAGTCTTTTTTGTTTCATTAATTTTACTAATTCCTGCCACGGGGAGAAATAATCTGCATTTAGATGTTTCTGGGACTTGCAAGAAGAAGTGGGGCTTGTATAAGATAAAGAGATTTTTAAACTTGGCCTTTAAGACTTAAGGGAAAGAAATGTTGAAGTCTGTTTTTGCAGAGGACTAAGTAGTGTTGGCTTGATGGTTGGACTTGATGATCTTGGAGGTCTCTTCCAGCCTAAAGGATTCTAGGATCCCTGCTGAGCTGCAGGGAAGCCCACCAGCTTCCCACCAAAAGTCCACATGCAGCCCTCAAGCTGGTGGCCACCAAATGTCCACGTGCAACCCTCAAGCTGGTGGCCACCAAACATCCATGTGCAACCCTCAAGCTGGTAGCCACCAAAGGTCCATGTGCAACCCTCAAGCTGGTGGCCACCAAAGGTCCATGTGCAACTGTCTGGCCATTTCTGGAAGGATTAGGGCAGCGAGGGTGTGCAGCATCCTCCTCATTTTGCTGGTTCTCCTCCTCCTTAACCACATATGACAGTTCCTACAAGTCCTCAGATTCCAGTTTTGACCAACAGATGAGGAAGAAGTTCTTCCCCATGAGAGTGGTGAGACCCTGGAATGGGTTGCCCAGGGAAGTGGTTGAGGCCCCATCCCTGGGGGTCTTTAAAACCAGGATGAGGCTCTGGGCAGCCTGATCTAGTGGGAGGTGTCCCTGCTCATGGCAGAGGGGTTGGAACTGGGGGATCCTTGTGGTCCCTTCCAACCCTGACAGATTCTGATCTGTTTTAGCAGAGGACTTTAGAGCCCTAATGGCTCAAGGGTTGGACTTGATGATCTTGGAGGTCCCTTCCAACCTAAAGGATTCTATGATTCTATGATCCTAACAGCAACAGCACGACGTTTCAGAGAAAAACCAACTAAAAAATGGCTGCTTTGACATCTGGAGGAAAACAAATCCATGCTTTTTAGGCTGGAACTGATATTTTTTCCCAAGAGAAATCTTTTCTTTTCCTGAAACCAGATGTTTTGGAGAGCACTTTGTGCACAGATTTTGCCCCGTTCGCCTCTCGGCGGAGGTGAAGCCTTCGTGAGGGCACCCACCTCTGTTTGGGTTTGATTGGGCAGGAATTTGAATAAGAGAGGCACGTGTCATGGTCCAGGAGGTGTTGGCCAAGGGGTGCAGGCGTTTCACTGCGTGGTGAGCTCCTCTTGTTTGCTTTGCTGCAGTCAGCTGAGCTTTCCAAACCCCCCAAAATTCACGTGATCTTAGGGAGGCTTGTTCAGCCAGCACAAAGGCTTCAATTCAGAGAGCTTCAAGGAAACAATCCAAGAAAATGTCCCTTTCAAACATCTTCTCTGCGAGTACATTCAGACAGTTTCTTGAACTCACAACCAGCTACAACACTCGTTTAATTCCTTATTTGTTTAGCAAGATCTGTCTATTCAGGCCAAGCTGACAAAAGGAGATGTTATTGGGGTTGCCTTGAGTGGCACAAAGTGGCATGAAGTTAACAGCAGCTCGTGCGTGGTCTGATATTAAATTTTAACCTGAAAATCTTCTTTTCTTGCCCATTTTCAGCCACGATTGGTTTTTAACAGGGAGATGACGACTGGTCTTTGCTTGCATTTAAAGCTTTCGGCCTTGAGAAGAGGTGTAGGGATCACATGGACTGAAGGGAGAAGGAAATACAGCTCTTCACACAGCCTTTCATGGCCTGGGAAGCATCAAAATCTACATATCAATCCCTCCAGCTCTGCTAGCTAAAGGATATTTTGCATTCTTTCGACCACCAGACCCTTGTCTCAAACCAACCCATCTCTGGAGATCTGTTTGCTTGAGCTTGAGGTCATGTGTAAAGCAGAGAAAAATGGAAATAAACCCTCCTCTTTGGGAAGGCTTTTGAATAAATGCTTCAATCTGTTTTCTGACCAAGTACTTTGAGGGCTGCAATTTGCGGTGATTTAACAACACTTGAGAGGAGAAAGTCCAATAAAAAGCTCATTGAAGGTGGAAATCACAGCAGCAGTCGTGCATGCAGATTTCAAACATCCCAGTGAAATGAAATGCTGTAGAAGAGGAACACGAAGTGGAAAACAAACACTTCAGTTTGAAGGCAAAAATAGAATAAAAAACACTCTACAGAAATAATACAGCTCTGGTTAACAAAAGCAGTGGGAGCTTACAACTGCTTTTATTACTTTATGTACTATTCTTGGATGTGAGAACCAAGAGCTACCAAGGTTCCACTCAGCAGCACCATAAATATTCCTGCAAATTCACTGAAAGGTAATGAACAGGTTGAAACAATCTGACAAAAATAATTCCAGGCTTCCCACTGGGATAATGTGCCCCTGAAATTCTCCACTGCACTCAGAAATTCCTCGGAAAGAAAATTTGATTTATTCCTGATGATGGTTTCCTCTGTGGTGTTCCCAAAAGTGCTCCGTGGGGCCGGGCTGTGGGTTTGGGGTCTGAACTTCAGGTTTTTTGCATCCTAGCCGTGCTCTGAATTTCACTGATAGTCCCAAGTGGTGAGGATTGAGTGAGAGATTAAGTCTGGAAAAGTTTCAGCTAAGAAGAGAGTAGTTTATCAAAGTGTGCATAGCAAAGGTGAGGTGCTGGAGCACGTCCAAAGAAGCTCTTTGGTCACTATCAGGTTATTTGGGGTAAATAAAATCTCTCCAAATGCTCAATTTTACTCAAACTTGGCTAATTTTTAAAATCTTTGATGAGCATTAAGGGCTTCAGGAAATATGGACCAATGTTGGAGGAACTCAACGGATTCAGCTGGAACATCAGTATCTTCACAGGGGTGTTTGTGCAGACACCAAACACAGCACACAGTCTGCAGAGCTACATTTTAAACCACCTTAGCTGAGATTCTCAGGTATTTGAGGACTCGTATGAAGCATTTAAACTTCCTGTCTCTATTTCCCTTGGAAGATAAAGAGCTATCTGTAAAAAAATAGGAGGCAGCTGTTAAAAAATCCAGTTTCTCAATGTCTGAGCCACCGCTGACTCACGGATCAAACCATCCACCCTCGTTTTGGCCAAGCCAAGAGTCTGTAGCACGCCAAGATACCTCAGAGCATCTGTCTGCCCAAAGAGAAATTCAACTTCTTTGCATGAAATTCAACTTCTTGTCATGCTCCCGCCAGTGGATTTAATGAGCCGCGCGCGGCTGCCAGAAGATCATCCCCAATTTGCATCTGCTTATCCTCTCACCCAACGTATTCCAGGAGGAATTTGTTCCAGCAGCCTGTTCACGTTTAATAACCACCAGGTTTTTTTGGATGGAAAGATGTTGTCTCCTGTTTTTCAAGGCTGCAGAGCTTCCCACTTTGTTGTCCTTGCCACAGAGACGCCCGAGAGATGTCGTCTCCCTTTGAGGAGTGCTGCCAAGGTTTCCTGCTCCTTTCAAGGCCTGCCAGCTGAAGGACCCAGAAGAGGAGAAGACATTCAGGCTGGCTTTTTGTGGGGAAGAACTGCAGGATGAAAGGGTTCTTCAAGAAACCCTTGAAAAAGGGTTGTAAAGGGTCAGCCCAGGCTGCCCAGGGCAGTGGTGGAGTCCCCAAGCCATGGAGATGTGGTGTGAGGGACATGGGTCAGTGGGGACCTGGCAGGGATGGGGGAATGGTTGGACTTGATGGTCTTAAAGGTCCATCAGTGTGTCCCTGGGCAGCACATGGGTGCCACCACCCTGTTTATTTCTTGGTCTTCCAAAGAGATACAGCTTTGTGGTGCATCTCTGAGCAGCCCCAGATGCCAGGCTGGGTCTGGCCCCCAAGGCACAACCACCCTTCTCTAGGCTGAGCTTTCCACCAATCCAGGATCCCTTCAGCCCAGGCTAGTTTCTTTTTCCATGCATCTTTTATTTTTGCACACTATATTATTAATTCCATGAGTTGCTCCATGGATTGCTCAAGGCCAAATCACTTTGAGGTGAACAGACCCCCAAATGTACCAGCAGTTCCCAGTCTGGGCATCACTTCCACCTTCTGACTTGATGGGGCAGGGGCTCTCGGGCACTGCTGCCCAGATCCTGCACCCTAAAGGGCAAAAGAACCTTGAATACTGTGGTTTTAAATGGGAATTCTGGTGGGACGAGGTGGTTTGGTGAAGGAAACCTCTGCCTGAGTTGTCCCACAGTGGAATCACCCTCTTTCAGAGTGATCTAGAGTGCTAACACCATCATGCCTGTGCCCAGCAGAAAGCTGAAGAAAAAGCATTGAGAAGAGCTGCCTGAGAAATGGACTTTTCCTTGATTTCATCTCATTTACCAACATCTGCAAGTTTAGGCTTAGGAATTGCCATGCCCCACAAAAAAAAACCTCGAGGGTTTGAATAACCTGCTCTCCAGCACCCCAGAAGACTCTCTGAGGGTTCAAGGTTGGGTTTGCCCCCGTGGTCTCAGCAGGACACGTCTCAAAAAGTCCTTGAGGCAGCCACAGCCACAGCCAAGTGGAGATGAGATGACTCAGCTTGGGTCAGGATTGTTCCATGCAAAGGGCCAAAGTTCCTGGTGAGTCACACGCAGCTCCAGCTCCTCCCACCCAGAGTTTTGCCCTCTCCACGTGGCCAAGGAGACCAGGAAATTACAAATCCCTTGGGCTTTTGCCCACCAGAGCATCAGTGTTCACAGCCAGAGTGGTTTCTGCTCACAGCAAGGATGAAACCTTGGCTTTTTATGCAAGGTTGTCACACAGTTACTTGGAAGGAGAGGATTTCAAAAGGGCAAAAAAAGGAGGATTTTCCTCCAAGGAGTGAAATTCAAGACCTAACATGTACCTGGTAGTCCCTTAGGCTGAGAAAGTGCAGGATTTCTCCTTCCAATGTTTCCCCCAACGTTTTGTCTCGTCTGGTTTTCCAAATCTCAAGTGGAGAGGATTTACTCGAGGTCTGGCATTGCTCACTTGTCTCTCTGCTTAATGTTGAAGCATCCCTGCCAAGGTGGCTTTCATCTCCATCTCTGAGGGGATTAGAATATTTAGGCAGAAGTGAAACAAAGAATGAAGACAAATAATCCCCAGCAGCTCACCACTCTCTGCTCGTTGCCAGTGAAACAGCTTGTGGTGGGATTTAGAGGTGGTGTGAGTCCCAGGGGTGTTGGGCCTCCCTGGGATCCCACCCCCTGGTGGGACCAAGTTTTGGGTTGTATGGTCCCTGTCAGCTGGGGGTACAACCACAGAATTGTAGAGTCCCAGCGTGGTGGGGTTGGAAGGGACCTCTGGAGATCAACTCACCCAACCCCCCTGCTCCAGAAGGTCACCCAGGGTCACAGCCAGGAGGGTTTGGGATCTCTCCAGAGCAGGAGACTCCACAGCCTCTCTGGGCAGCTGCTCCAGGCTCAGCCACCCTCACACCAAAGAAGTTTCTCCTTAGAGGGGAGAGAACATCTCCAGGGCTGAGCTTGGGGTAGGTGGAGTCGTCATCGTTGGCTGTTATCACCCAGGGAAAATAGAAACTCCAAAATCAGAGGATTATAAATGTCTCTTTTATTCAATTCTAATTTTTTCCTGCTTGGTTGTTGTTTAGAGCAGTGATGGGCAGGTATCAGAGGACAGGGAATGGATACCTGGCACTCTCCCACACCTTCCTCACCACTCCTTGGGTTGAAACCAGAGCAGCCTTCAGGAGAAACACAAAGGACACCCCACCAAGCTGACAAACCTCGGGGGAACTCGATCTGTTTGTTTGTTTGCTTCCAAAAAAAACTCAAATTAAAACATCAGCAGCAACGATTCCCATCCCTTTCCTTTGGAAAAGCTTTGCAAACATCTTGCCTGGGGGGCAAACGCCATGGAGGTGATCTGCTGGGAAGTCTTTGACTCTGCCCTTGCTAGATGACTTCTGTTTCATTAGCGTGGTATTAATGAGGCTGGATTTTAAAGCAGGTGTGAAGTGCAATCAGAGCAGCTTTATTAGGCTACAAATTGTCTGGAGCTGCCAAAGGCAGCTGGGTGGGTCCTTGCTCAGTTAACCTTTGCCTGCCCGTGGGATTTGGCTGATTAAACAGCTCCTGACCATGACCTTCAGCCCTGGGAGCCTCTAAAAGTGATGCTGTGGAGCTTCCTCTGGGCCAAATGTCAATTTTTAGAGGGTCAGCACCTTTTTTTTCCCCTTTAGGAACTCACCCAGTCGTTTGAAAATGCTGCAATATCATGCTGCAGAGAGGAGCTCATGGGCTGAGGCTAAACCTGGATTTTGAAGGCAGGCTGAGGGAAGATAGAAATAGAAATTAAATTTATGATAATAGGAATTAAGGATTTAAAGGTACCACCCATGGAAAACAATGTCTGGTGATTTATAGGTGGCTATAAAGATGAAAGGGAGGGATTTCATGGAAGTTTTCCTTCCAAGCCAAATGTTTCCCTTGGTCCCAGCAGAGCCACGCTCAGGGATCAGTGTTTTGGGAGGTGTTGTGGCTCCCAAACCCAGTGGTTCTTCACGTTCCCATCAAGGCCAAGGGAGCTGGTGGTGCTGGAGGTAGTCGTGGTCTTTCCATCCTGTCTCCCAACCACAAGAAGCAGGGGTACCACAGAGATGGGGCTATTTAACTGGGGCTTTGAAGACAAAGAGGCTCAGAGACCTTGAAAGGAGATGGAACTCCCTGAAAGGAGGTTGTGGAGATATGGGTGTTGGTGTCTTCCCACAAGGAACAAGTGATAGGACCAGAGGCTTCAAGTTCTGCCAGAGGAGGTTTAGAATATTAGGAAAAATATCTTTCCTGTCCTAGGTTGCCCAGGGCAATGGTTGGATCACCATCCCTGGAGGGGTTTAAAAGCCATGTAGATGTGGTGCTGAGGGACATGGTGTAGCAGTGGACGTGGCAGAGTTGGGTTAATGGTTGGACTTGAGGATCTTGAAAGGTCTTTTCCAAACCTAAACCATTTTATGATTCTGTGATGAATCCCTGGGGCATTTCTGGTGACTGGTGTGAGAAACAGGGAATTATCAGAGCTTCAGCTAAAAATACCACCCTAATAGTTCTTCCTTTCAGGAGATAGGGTTGACTGGCTGCTAGATCACTTTGCATTGAACTCACACCACAGGTGCACACGAGGAGAAGCTGCAGAAATGTGGTTTGTAGGTCTGGGTTGAAGATCTGGGCAGAAGAGGTGATGCTGGAAACGCCCCAGGATGAATTTGTCTAGTCTACATAAAAACCATGAGCATAAAAGTTTAGGAATCTTGCTTTCCTCTTTGGAATTGTGAGTAAAAAAATGTATTTTGGGGGGAGAGACTTTTAAGAGCAAGGATAAAGTGCATCCTAATGATGTCCAGGTGAAAACAGAGAGAAGGATTTTATGGGTTTACAAGCGTTGAGGTCTTGAGGAGAAACATTCAGGCTTGCAACCAACCAACTTGTAGCTGGGACCAGTGAGGGCTCCAGGGTGGGACTGGTGCTGCCAGCATAACACCCTTTGCTCTGAGCTCCTCTCTCTGGGGGGGGGTGGCTGTGGTGGGAGGAGGATTTAAGGAACCCTCTGAAAACCCCTCCAGCAACATGCCCCTTCTGCTCTCCAGAGCTCCTCTTTCATCACTTCCCTCCAGAGCTGAACATTTTGCTGTGGCTGTGTAATTCCTCCCACGTTGCCACACCTCCAGGCCACCATTCCATCATTCCACATGCTTCCAACCCCCCAGTGCTTTGATTTCACATCTTTGGATGTTTGACAGCCAGTCATGGAACAGTTGGGATGGCCACAAAGCACCAGCTCCTGTGTTGAACTTCTAGATGATCTTGAAGGTCCCTTCCAACCTAAAGGATTCTATGATCTTAAAAAAGCAATTAAGAAAGAATTTATCTCAGGTTTCCCCCCATCAACCAGTGATGTCACAAGTGATTCTTTTTTCCCCAAACATCCTTTTTTCCCCCCCTTCCCTCCCCATCTTCCTGTAGGCCTCCTTTAAGTACTGGAAGGTCACCAGAAGGTCTCCCTGGAGCCTTCTCCAGGCTGAACAACCCCAATTCTCTCAGTTTGGAGAGAAGCAGAGCAGAGGGCAGAATCCCTTCCCTTGACCAGGTTCTTGGTTTGGTTTGAGGCTGCAGAGCCAGGTCCAGCTCTAATATGGCTTCACAGGCTGAACCCCTGCCTTGCCAAAGCCCACCACAAAGCTGGTCTCCAACACACAAACATCTCTCTCATCTGATTCCAAGATTGTCTTGGAAACCAGGATGAGAATGAACATGGAGAAAGCCTGACTTGGCTCCTGGAGGTTTGGATGGTGTCTGGAAGGTTTTGATTGCGTCCAGTGTTGGGCAAGACTCTGGTTTTCTTGCCCCATCAGCACAAAGAGATGGATTTCATCCAGCTTCTCGCAGCAGCAAGGTGGGAAGGATGCTCCCAGGGGGCTTTGTAGCCTCAGTGCTGTGCTGAGTGTCCTCCAAGAAGCTGGAAGCCAATTAAGTCTGGAAGCTGAAAATTGTGACTTTTCTCCTTATTACCTCATCTCCTCACGTCCCTGAAGGTTTGGGAACGACCACAGGAGGCTCATGGAAGGGGAGAGCTGGTTCCTCAGCTGATTTATGACAAGATTGTGGCTGGCAAAGGGATGTTTAAAGAAATGCAGACATATGTAGGCTCTGGTTTTCTCCAGTGGCTGCTGCAGGGGTAGGACCACACACGGTGAACCCCAGGGCTGGGGGGGTGGCAGAGGCAGCTCAAGCTACCCCAGAAATGTTGGTTTTTTTAATGAATTAGGAGTAAACACAGAGATGAATGTGACCTACCCTTGCTTTATGACTCTGCTGAGACACACCAATGTCCCTGTGAAATACAGCCCACCATTAAATAGAACCCAACCTTAAACACAACCCAAGGTGGTGTTCTGCAGAGAGTCCTGCTCCTACCTCTGCTTGGGGACATCAGGAGAAAAACTGTCTGCAGATAAAGGAGCAGCATCAATCAGTTTTGAATTTCAGCTGAATTATTTGTTCCTTGATGAGTTGACTGATGGGATGTCCCTCCTCACCCTCCCATCTGTAGAAATAGATCCTTTTGGTGAGAACCTGCACTCCCCAGCTTAGCAGAGCTTGCTGTGGGCTCCTGTGGACATCCCCTCTCTCAACAGTGAAGAAAAATGGCTTTTACCTCCTCCAGCACTGAGGTAAATAAGGAGGAGTTCTCATTTTGCAGCTTCCAGGGCCAGATGTGTCACATCCTTCCCACGCCTGACATCTGCTGTGGAGCCTCAGAGCTGCAAATGGAATCATCCATCTCATCTGAAGCTCTCATTGAACAACTGCCTGAGCAGCACCCACGTGGTTTCAGCTTCGTGGTTCACGTCTGAAGAGACACAACTCAAAAATAAACTCAAGGCCCTTCACAACTCCCTTGGGACATCCTATGGGTGAAGCAGAAAAGCCTCCAGAGGAAGTCTAGAGTGATGGGATGCTGGCCCAGGGGCTAAGCCTGGCTTAGAGCTGCTTCTCCCAGAAAAGATCTGTCCTACTGGAGAGCCTGAGGTGTTTTGAGCACTGCTTGCCTGCTTTAGGAGACCTCAACAAGCAAACTCCTGGAGTTCCATCTAGCTGAAGATGTCAGGAAAAGGGGGATTATAAAATCAGCAAGATGTGTTTCAGCCATCAAGCAGAACTCCCAGCAGTGCTGGGGTTTATTCCCCCTCACACAAAGCAATGTTTGATGGTCAGCAATGTTTGATCTGCACCATCAAGCTCAGGTTGGGAGTAGCCAGCTGGGCTGGTGGCTCCAAAAGAGAAGTTAGAGACACTTTTACAAATCCCCCTTTTTTTTTTCAGTATTCCAGGGAAAATTCTGAGCTGCTCAGTGTTGTTTCCTGAGGCTCATCGAGGCAGCATCAGCACCCAGCAGATGATGATCCAAGGACTGAGGAGCTGCCATGTGAGGACAAGGTGAGAGAACTGGGTTTGTGCAGCCTGGAGAAGGTTCAGGGGTGACCTTGTCACCGTGTTCCAGGATTTAAAAAGGTTACAAAGATGGAGAATCCTTTTTTTCACAGGGAGTCTCATGGAAGGGATGAGGGGTGATGGGTGCAAGTTGCTCCTGGGGAGGCTCCAATTGGACACGAGAGGACAATTTTTCACACTGAGAACCATCAGCCATTGGAATCATCTCCCCAGGGGAGTGGTGGAGACACCAGTGGTGGATATTTTCAAGATTCAGCTGGAGAGGAGCTGGGCCAGCTTGCCTAGCCCCTGCTTTTGCCAAGAAAGCTTGGTCCAGATGACACCTTGAGGTCCCTGCCATGCTCATGTCCTACTCTACTATGATTCCTTCTCCTCCAGCTCCTCCCCTAAGCTTCCCCCCCACCTCCAGGGATTCAGAGAGGCTTCCCCTCCAGACTCAAGAAGCACCAGTCAGCCACCAGTCCTGCCAAGCATTGCTGTTCCTTTTGGTCCTGTAGAAGAAAGGTAGAATGGAAAGAGCTGCTGGAAAACTGTAAATGATTCATTAGGGCACCACCCTTGAAGAGAATCAGCTTTTCTCTTATGGCTTGAAATGAGGGACTGAGGAAAAGGGCCATCCCAGCAGCTCCCAAAAAACAGCTTCTTGGGGGGCAGGGGAACTTGGGTCTGATTTAGCTCCGTGCTCAACTCAAACCATCCCACATCCCAAAGCATCTCACAGCTCCACCTCTGCAGCAGAGATCTGCCCCAGCTTCCCTGCACTTATTTGTCTCACGAGCACAGTGCTCTTTAATCCAAGGCTACAGAGCCACGGGGAAAATACCCAGGGCTCAAAATAAGCAATAAACAGGAAAGAAATTAAAAGGACCTCTGCAAAAATGCTTGGGATGAAAAAAATCCCTCCTTCACCCAGTGCTGCTGCAACCAAGGAGCTCAAGAAAATAGCTCAGGGAGCATTTTTTGTCAGCTTTTAACTAAAGCCCTCTGGCCAGAAGGCTCTTGCTATCAAAGATGGGTTTTTTTCCATCTATAAAGTTAAAAATAAGACAATTTTTAAAGTAAGGTGAGAGGCCACACTGGTGATGGCACAGCCCTGGACAACCCTTTTGGCTTCCAAAGCATCACACATCCAAAATTTTAGAAGAATGAAAACTCCCTGCCTGTGAAAGTCTCTGCTCAAGGGCTCACTGGAGCTGCTGTGAGGCTGGTAGGACGATCAGGAGATGAACAGGCAACTCCTCTATGCTCTTGGGTGGTCCACCTGGAAACTTCTCAGCACTCCATGGCTCTCCCATCTCACTAACTGGGGAAAAAAAATTAGGTAGCTCTGAGGAATCATCACAGCATTTTATATCCCAGTTCAGCCTTTGAGGCCTTCACACTCAGCTCTGCAAAATAAGTCGTTCAAAAAGGAAGAATTTGGTTTTAAACTGAGGGTGGTGAGACCCTGGCTGAGGTTGCCCCAAGAGGTGGTCAAAAGCTTCATCCCTGGTGAGGCTGGATGGGGCTCTGAGCACCCTGCTCTAGTTGCAGATGTCCCTGATCCATGCAGGGGGGTTGAACTCGATGACCTTCCAACCCAAAAATGATGATTTTGTGATTCTATAAGATCAGAGTTTGGGTTAAAACTGGGTGCATCCTGCAAAGTGTTTAATGCTCAAAAAAAACTCATGAACCCAGCAGATTTAGCCCTGATTTTTCTCTTCTATTTCTGCCATGAAATATATTTGGGGGGAAAAAAATGACTTTTAAATGAACCCAGCAAATTTATCCCTGATTTTTCTCTTCTATTTCTGCCATGAAATATATTTGGGGGGGAAAAAAAATGACTTTTAATATCCCTGTGTGCTGGAAATGTGAACATCTTGAAAATGCCTGGAAAAAAAAACTGGAAACCCTCCAGAGCACAAAATCTCACGCTCAAACCTCCAGGAAAAAAAAAAACTTGTAGCCATGGTGAGGAGTCTGATAAACCAAAATATATTGGGGGAGAAAAAACAAAAATGAATCCAAAAAGGTGAGAAAAGGGGATTCTGGGAAGAAGTGGGAGGCTGCCTGCAGGGGGGTTGAACTCGATGACCTTCCAACCCAAAAATGATGATTTTGTGATTCTATAAGATCAGTTTGGGTTAAAACTGGGTGCACCCTGCAAAGTGTCTAATGCTCCAAAAAAACTCATGAACCCAGCAGATTTAGCCCTGATTTTTCTCTTCTATTTCTGCCATGAAATATATTTGGGGGGAAAAAAATGACTTTTAAATGAACCCAGCAAATTTATCCCTGATTTTTCTCTTCTATTTCTGCCATGAAATATATTTGGGGGGAAAAAAAAAATGACTTTTAATATCCCTGTGTGCTGGAAACGTGAACATCTTGAAAATGCCTGGAAAAAAAAACTGGAAACCCTCCAGAGCACAAAATCTCACGCTCAAACCTCCAGGAAAAAAAAAAACTTGTAGCCATGGTGAGGAGTCTGATAAACCAAAATATATTGGGGGAGAAAAAACAAAAATGAATCCAAAAAGGTGAGAAAAGGGGATTCTGGGAAGAAGTGGGAGGCTGCCATGGAAATCTGGCAGTGGGAGAAGGGTGGGAGATGTCAAGGGCACAGGGGAAGGTGGAAATCCTGTGGATGAGGGGCCTGAGCAGCAGAATTAGGAGAAAAAGAACAGGAGGAAAACCAAGAGTCAAGAGGAGGGAAATCACTCAGAATTTCCCAGTGCTGAATTGGGACCTGGTGGGATTTTGAGGATGGAGGAGAAAAAGGCATCCTGAGGGTGCTGGTTGAGTGCTGGCTGCAGGCTGGCACCGTGATGCCCACCAAAATCCTGCTGCCAACCCCAACCCCTGCCTGGAAGGGAGAAATTTGGCAGTGAAGAGTCGCTGTTATCCTCCTGAATATTCCACACTCAGTGAAATCAAAACCGAGGGCTGGATGATCCCCTTTAACCCTGAGATTACCCAAAAAAAAAACCCAAAAAAGAAACCAACCCAAGCCATTACCAGGCTCGCTGTAGCATGAAACACAAAACCTTCCTCCCGGAGCCTCACAAAAGCCCGTGGAGAGCAGAGCAGAGTCATTAAGGAAATGAAAGCTCCAGCCCTTGCAGATGGAGACGAGGGGAATAAAGGAGCTCCCCCGAGCCCGAGCTGTCACGCCTGGCGTGCTACATCTGTTATGGAAATGAGGGGGGGATGAGGGGCCTTTTGTTGGGGCTAAAGCCCTCCCACCAGGGATTGGGCCAGAGGAAGGGGTTTTTTTCTTGTTATTCAGCATGATTTCTAGAGAGCAGATGCTCCCGGGGCACTTGGAGGGAGCAGCAGCCCCGGGATGGTGTGGGAGGGAGGGTCGGTGGAGGTGATGTCCTGCCCGAGCTCCCTGCTTTGCACATCAATGCTGCTGGCATCACAGGAGGCTTCTGGGCATCCCATCACCCCTCCCAGCCTGCTGGTGGGCACCAGTCTGGTGTCCTCCCAGGGGTTGGAAAGGCACCAAAGTCCCTGGGCTCCATCCCCCCCTCAGCAGAGAAATGGTTTGGCTGAGAAGACCTTTAAGATCATGAAGTGTTAATGAGAGAATCCTAGGATGGATGAGGTTGGGAGGCAACCAAGATCATCCAATCCAACCTCCTGCCATGGGCTGGGACACCTCTCCACTAGAGCAGGTTGCTCAAGGCCTCATCCAACCTGGCCTTGAAAGGCCTCATCCAACCTGGCCTTGAACACCTCTCAACTGGACCAAGAACCACAGAACCATCAGATGGTTTGGGTTGGAAGGGGCCATAAGTTGACTCTACACATGTGGATATTTAAGAACATGAATTAATATGAACATTATTTCATTGCCTAGGCACTGAAACAGCTACTTTCAATCCCAAAGTGGCATCTGGGTGGGCTGGAGGTCCAGCATTGGTGCCTCTGCTTCCTGGGTGAGGACTCTGTAGGGTTCTCATGTCCAGGGAATGTCCTAATCCTCCAAAATAATTTAGAGGGGATGAAAAAAGAGATATTTGGCAGGACATCCCTCTTTGATATCAAGTGATTTCTACCTTCTCGTGGTGGGAGCCTGGTCCTCACAGGGCCCCAGCAGAGCTCAAGGTCATTTTGGACACAAAGCCCTCCTGGGAAGCTGAAGGGACAGGAGGAAGACACAGAATTTACTTCTGTTTGAGCAGACAGACCAGCAACAGTGACTGCTGCAGCCCTGGGGAGCAGCTCTGCTGTGACTCCAGCCTCTGGGTGGCTTTTGGAGAAAGATCTGAACGTGTTGGCAAATCCCTGGGGGAAAAAAAAGGGTTAATAAATCTTCTTGAGAAAGGAGTTAGGTAGGAAGAAACCCAATGAGGTGAGAATTCCTCATGACTTGCTTTGCAGCAAAGAATCCCTCCCTTAGGAAAGCCCATGCTGCTACTGAGGACTGGCCAACAAAATGCCACGTTGACAACGGCCAACTCATCATGAGCCAAGCTCTCCATGAGCCAAGATCTCCTCGTTCCCCTCCTCAGATCAGCCAGAGAGGAGAAGAACCAGGCCAAGAGATGAGCAATGGGCTCAGTCGCTTCACTGGGCTCTCCTCCCTGCCTCCAACCAGCTCTAAAGTCACCACATTGATCTGTCCACCACAGACCCAGCACCATCAACTCAATATTACATCTGCTAGAGCTTCAAGCAGCTAATGAAGTAGGTGGAAAGAATCAAAATTATCCATCAAATAGCATAATTCAAGTATTTTCAAAGTTTCAGAACACAAGGTGGGTTTGGTTTTGTCAAAAACCAGCTGGGCCACAGCCAGGTAGGTCACAGAGCACCTGATGTGGGGCTAGAAAGGTTGTGATGAAGCTGAGGATGAAGATGAAAGCACTACTCTAGTAGAAAGGCTGCACAGCCCAACTGCTCCTCCAGCATTTGTAGTTCTGATGAGAAACAAAAAGGATGAGAGGGGACAGGAGTCCCCAGGAGCTCACCAGCTGCTGGAAAGGCACAGGAGCAGGGAGGGACACCACATAGCCAGCTCAGCACCTTCCCACCAATTTGGGCCATCTTCTAGCACAGCAAAGCCTTCACTCCTCTCATCACAGCATCCACAAACCCAGGGACAAAACCTGGCTGGAGCTGGAATCACCCTTGCCTTGACTTCACAAGTTCCACAGAGAGAACCTCCTAAAGGAGGTGAGGACACCACCCTGGCTGCACTCAGCTTCATGTCCTGTGTCCAAACAGGAGCCTGACACACCCACCAGAGCTCAAGGGTGGGGACAGCTCTTCCAGGAGGAGCCACAGCAACCATGCTGTCCCAAAACTGGGAAGCCTGGCTCTGCTGAACTCCCAGCAAACAGCAGCTCCTGGAACAACACAGATAGGTTGAACCTTGAGAAGGTTGCTCAGAGCTCCATCCAACCTCCCCTGGGATGGTGCCAGGGATGGGGCAGCGACCACCTCTCTGGGCAACCTGGGCCAGGGGCTCAGCACCCTCAGTGTCCAAAATTTCTGCTCAAATCACACCCCAGCCTGGCCTGCAGCTCCCTGAAAACACCCCAACCCCCAGGAACTATCCCACAAAGGCCATTTCCACCACGAGTCGACGACTTGTTGGGGTTTTTTTTTAATCCAAATCAAAAAGGGTATTTTAATAAATACTGCAGAAACATTTAACCAAACATACAAAGTGACTTCAACAATTAAAAAAAAAAAAAGAAGTAATGAACGTCCTGGTTTTTTTTTTGTAACAGTTATAACTTATTATTTTTTCCACAATATTTAAATACAGAAAGCACTTACCAGCTATTTTTGTAACACTGCCCTAAGCACGCTGTGGCATCAGTCAAAAAGCTTATTATGGTGGTAAAAAAAAATGGGTCTTTTTGTGGGAAATCAATCAGAAAGAGGGTTTGTTTTTGTCTTCTACGAGATGAAACAAAGTGCTGGGAACACACAGAGCTGAGTTTTCCTTTTGG
>NW_008597071.1:5911-14150 GCF_000691845.1 Merops nubicus | reverse complement strand
CCCCTTTGGCCCAAGTGAAGACAAGCTTGAAAACACTTCAAAAATGAAGCGTGGCCCTCGGGAAGGGAAGGCTTGTCCTCAACAAGCTTGTCCTCAGAACTTGGAGCATCCTTCTTTCCAGAGGAGCTGTGAAGTCAAGGCTCTCAGGAAGCAGTTGGCAAATGGTTTTGAAGGCTGGTTGGTTTGGTGTAACCATGGTTTTCTGTCAGCAGAAAGGAATTGTGGTCTGGATACGTTGCTATTAAAGATTTAAGGGCAGTATCCAGCTTCCACCAGGGAGACTTTCAGGTGGCTTCAGACCCCACCTCCTCACCACGAGCAACAACAGGCTGCAGGGAGATGGTTGCCCCCCAAAACCAAGAGCATCATGAATGAGAACCTGGCTCTGGTAGCTCATTTGCAGATTTTTGGGGGTTTGAGGTTTGGTTTTTTTGTGCCTGGACCACATTGCAGGACTAGCCCTTTGTGTGTGGTGTTCAGAGGGTTAGGTCCTGGGGGTCCACCACCCACCAGGCTCCCTCAGACTCCTAGCAGGAGCCTCAGGGCTCCCCTAGATGGGCACTAAAGTAAGGCTTAACAAATTCTCACAGCTGGAAAACTACAGATCATTGTCACCAGAGCTCTTAGCACCTTTCACTTGAACCTACAGCCACATACCCATACAGTACAACCAGAACTGGAGATCCTTCCAACCCGAGGTGCCAACCACAAAGAGGTGAGTCAAGAGTCCTGCAGCAGGCAGGGCGTTGGCCCACCACGTCCCAGTTGGATCCAGTTTAAATTCCACAGTGGGAGGGCACCTTTAGCACCAGGAAACCTCAAGTGGTCTTCTTGGTGATGGACGCAGCCCCACGTAGACCACGCTGAAGGGAAAAACTCCAGACTCCTCCCCAGACTCTTCTCCTCCAGGTGACCCACAGGCCTTGGTATACTCTCCATTTTCACCACGAGCTACTGAAAAAAAATCAGATCATCTCCTTTGGAAAGCCAACTCTAAGGTCACAGGGGTAGTTCCTTAAACGAGGAGGGCATATTAATAATATCTTCTTAAAAAAAAAAAATCCCAAAAAGCTAAATTATTATTTTAATGAACTCAAAGTGGTAGCCTCCAGGAGCAGAGCGTTAATCAAAGAAACAAGCACTGTCAATGCCATCTCTCCTCTCTGCAGGGTTTTCATTCACCCTTTTTTTGCCAGAGTTTGGTAATATTTTCCCTTTTTTTTTTTTCCTCCCTTTTTTTTTTGGCATTTTCTTCAACGCGTCGTTTCCCCCACGCCACCTCCTCGTTGTGGAGCCATTTTCTTCTCACTGCTCAGTCCAAGCACAGTCCAAGAGGTGAAGCCTCCATCCAAGCACTGGCAGAAGCCCTCAGGAAATACCACGTGGTGCACTTCATCCAGCTTCCACCCCTTCCCAGACGTTCTCCTTCCTCCGGGCAACCCCAGATCCCCCCCCCCCCATCCCTTTTCACATCACCGTGCAACTCTTTGCTTTGTCCTTTCTCAAGTCCGTGGCCACTGTGGAAAGTTCTGGCCTGCCAGGCATGTGTGAAATTCTCTTGGTTGCCCTCTGGGATTTGTTACGTTTGACGTTTTTGTTTGTTTTGTTCACACAGGCCAAAGTGGCCACGTGGAAAATGTCCCTGACGCTGTTTTCGGACTGCAAGGCCGAGCACTCGATGTACGTCGCCGCTCCGATCTGCTTGGCCATGTTTGCACCCTGAGGGGATAAAAAACACCACACAAGGTGTCATCAACACCCAATTTGTGCCCAGAGCCAAAGCAAACCATGCCATGAACTCTCAGCGTTGCTTTCCAGACACAGAGTTTTGGGAAAGCTGAAAGTGAAAGCTCCAAAGTTCCAGCCAGCAGCTCATTTTGCAAAATAAACAGAGATTTGGTTCCAAGCTGCATGAAACAAGGATCCAAATATCTCTGGAGGAAAGGAGAGAAGCTCAACGACTTGCAAACAACAGCAGGAAGCCCCAAGAGGATGAGTAGGACCTATTTAGCAATTTCGCCCTTACACCTTGACTTGGCCCCGTGGGTGAGGTGGGGGAAGGTTCAGCCCTGGAAGCTTCCAGACTGAAGCTTGTTCTAAGTTCTCAGGCTGCTTGAAGGGCTCCTGACCTGGAGCTGAACCCATGTGACATGTCCACAAAAGGGGCAAAGTTCTTGGGGAATTGTGCTGTGGTTTTGAGTTGGGGAGGGTTGAATCAACCTGTAGCTAGAGAACAGGCAAAGATAAATAAATAAAGGACATGAGTGGTTATATTCAGCCTCTTTTTTTTTGATTTTAAGGGCATTAAAAGTCCAAGCAGGGATTTTGGTCCCAGCAGCACAAGGAAACCACCAGGGGACTCTGGGAGGTGACAATAGCCCTGGTGCCCTGCTGTGGATTTGGCTACTGGAAGACAATGGAGCATTGTGTGAGGAAAACAGAGCTGTTTCAATGGAATTTTACTTCTGAGGGATGAATCTTTTTAGGGAGTTATGAAATCCACCCACATCCTCCCTGGGCCACTCCTCCCAGACTCCTGGGTCTGCAGCTCAGGCACAAGCCAGCCCAGCCCCTCCTCCTTGCCCCAGTGCCAGGCTGATGGCACTAACCTCTGTGGACCCAGGTTGTCAATGTGGGCTGTTTACACTGCAGTGAAGCAGCCATCCTCTTATCAGTGCCAAGTGGGAGTGGCTGATAAAGGACTAGGAGTCTGTAGGAGAAGCCCTCCCCACAGTTAAACACCTCAACTCCTACTAACCAAGCCCAGCCTACACCTTAGAGCCTCAGAAATGTTTGCTTGGGTGTAGCTGACTGGAAACTGGCTGGAGGACTGGAGATAGGGTGTCACCAGCAACTGGCTTTATCCTCCCAGTGCTTCCTGATGGAGTTAAGAGGAATGGGAGGGAAGTCTCACTAAGCTCTTTGATCCCACAGAGACTTTGCAAGGCAAGGGAATTTAAAAATTCCCTTCTGTCTTGATCCCTAGAACCAGTGCAGGAGAGCTTTGGGTTGCTTCATGTCACCAGGAACTTGGCAAACCCACCTGTCAGGAGAGTTTATGTTCACTACCCATGGAAAGGGGGGAGATTGGGTGACTTCCCTGCAAGCCTAAATCTCATAGATGAACTTGTGGATGTAATAATAAGCAGCAGGCAGGATTTCCTTTCAACCTGAATTTTCTTTGAATATTAAAGAAAAAAAAATGGGGACCATGACAGCTCTGAGGCTGACCCATGTGAATATACAGACATGCAACAGTGGCAGTTTGTAAGGAGACTTCTGAATTGTTTTACACTAAGGTCAAAAAACTGGCATTTTAAGTTTCCTGTAGAATTGTCTGAGATAGAGGGATGTTTACTGAGTGAAGTGGACAAAAAAAATGCCCCAACTGAGATAAGCCATCAAGGTACAACACCCCACGTTATATTTTAATCAAAATAGTTCATGGAGTCTTTGGATTTTCTTATTTAAACACTCTGCAGGAGGTTGTGTTATCAGGAATCACATATTAGAAGCTATTGGTCTGGAAAATTTCCAGTTCTGGACAAAACATCAAAACCTGTTTGTCAGCATCAGCCATACACACTCCAGCTGCTTCTGGAGGTACCGTTGTCACCCTTGCAGGGTGTATCTCAAAGCACTGCTGTGATTCAGCTGCAATGCACGACACTCACAGGTGAGTAAGAAGGGGAAGTTCACCTTGGAGCCCAGTTTTCCCCTCCTCTCTCCCTCCTGCTCTCCCATGGCCTGGTTCCTTTCCCTTTCACCTCTCAGTTTCTCTATCCCCAGGTGCCTGGCTCCAAACTTCTCGTTTCCTCAGAAGTAGAGAAGTGCTGCCAAGGATTCAGATGCTTTCTGGAGTTGCTGCCACCTTCAGAGGGAGCTACAAGGTGTTTTCATGGAAGGTGAACAGGATTTTTAAGGTGTCAGACTATATGTGATGCTTGTTATGAGGCTAAAGACACAGAATCCCAGCATGGTGGTGGTTGGAAGTGACCTCTGGAGATCACCTTGTCCAACCCCCCTACTCGAGCAGGTCACCCAGGATCACATCCAGGTGGGCTTGGAATCTCTCCAGAGAAGGAGACTACTAGTCATTTTGGCCACAAGAGCAAATTGCTGGCTCAGAAGTCAAATGTATGAGATTCAAGAAGTTTGAACAAATAATTCTATCAACTTATAAATCGACAGGACGTGTCACATCTCAATTGATGTTTTGGTGTCTGTAGACCCAGAAAACTATTTTCAATTCCCTTTTAATTCACTCTTTGCTATTAATAAAGGCAAAGTAACTGTGGTGGGGCTGCACAATTCCCGCCGCATCCAGTTTGCGAGAAAGCTGTGCCTTTAATCACAATAGTTTTCCAATTCACCTCCAGCAACAACTAGAGTAGGTGCCCCTGGCTCCTGGGACAGGGGAGAAGAGGTAGAGGAGTTGATAGGAAAGTTTTTCTCTTCCACCCCCCCAGCCCAGCAGAGGAGGTGGCAGGTACCTGATCATAGGACACGGGGGTCTGCCTGTGGTTGGAAAGTTCCACCAGTGTGCTCACGTCCGTGCGCAGATCCGACTTGCAACCCACCAGCAGCATCTTGGTGTTGGGACAGAACTCCTGGATTTCACCTTTCCACTGCAAAAATTCAGGGGGTTGTTACACTCAAGGAGTGGAATGGAAAGAATTAATAGAGGTGAGATGATGTTCCCCAAGTCATGGCATTTTGTGTGGAAATATTCTTAGGTAATGGGTCTCTCTCTCTCCAAGTGAATTTCTAAAGGCTTCAGTTCCAGCAGGTCAAGGATGAAATCTCACCATCACACACACATTAATTCCACTGGCTTACTAATTAAGGGGAATGAATTGAGATTGTTTATCTGCATGAGTAAAGGTGCTCCTCACAAGAGGGGAACACCCAGCCACAGCCACTTGCAGGAGGAAACCTGGTGTCACCACGGTGGTTCCTCCAGATGGAGCTACAGAGGCAGGTCTTGCAGGACCACAAAATAAGAGTTGTATTTTGGCTCACAGCTACATCCTCACACCTAAAACTACATAAATCTGTCAAGGGCTCAGCTCTTGTGAACCAGTAATAAGCCCTTCAAAGCAGAACTTGTGATATACTCCTTGGGTTTCTTCTCCCTCTACGTGAGAGCACAAGGCAGGCCAAAATTTCACAGCGTAACCTGAAGAGATCATACAAACCCTAAATCTTAAGGGGGATCATTTGGATTTTAAAGCATGCTAAGAAAAAAAACCTCTTGCAGAATTATGCAACAGTAGAGTAACGTTATCATGGAGAGAAAAGACAGTCCTAGATGCTTGTTGGCACAGTGAGTAGCTGAGAGAATAGCCTGAAGTATTTTCTGTAGACTATTCAGAGCATTCTATGCCACTTTGTTCCCAGTGACACAAGAATCACTGGCCCCCCGCTACAGAAAAGAGGAATTTCAGGTCATTAAGCCTTAAAGACAACACAGCAAAGTTGAGTCACGTCCAGTGACCAAGGAGGGGACTGGGATCCCCTGGCAAACAGAGCTCAATTATCCCAATTCAATGTTTTAACTCAGGGAGAGCCTGGCACCGAGTCTGAGATCACTGAGCCTGTGAAGAATTCTGAGGTTTGGTGCAGCACTGCATTTTTTTTTATACCACTAAGTCTTCTGGTGGCTTCCAAAGGCTTTTGTCACTGGCTCCTTCTAACTTGAGGCTGAGAAATTATGTAAAGCCATGGCAAAAGTCCAAACACTTGGCAGGGATGTTTTAACCATCTCTGCAACAGGGCAAAGTTTCTCAACCCTGTTACATGAACGTAATGTGAGAGACCATTTCTTGCTGCACCCAGCCCTGCACCTCACACCACCCTAAAACAATTCAGTGCTGTCTAAGGGCTGAGGAATGAGAATTTACTTCACCCCTGAGCATCCATTGTTTGTTTTCAATTACCATTCATCCCTTTCAAACAGAAGATCTCAAATCCTAGCGGCTGTCACCTCTCATTTGAAAGAACCCGAGTGAAGTTGCCAGTGGAGGAAACACCACCACTCTTCAGAGATTTGAAGACGAGCTACTCGAGCAGCTCTGCACTCCAGTGTTTCTCAGACACTTGCCTTTTTTAGCACACTGTCAAGAGTTTCTGGTCGACTGATGTCAAAGCAGATGAGGACGGCGTCGGAATCCGGGTAGGAGAGCGGGCGGACGTTGTCATAATAAGGAGACCCTGCAGGGGAAAACAAACAACATTTTTATTCAGGTTTATTTTTGCACTTTCTGCTGGCCTTCAAGCTTATTTTCAGAAAGGTTTGCAGCTTTTTAACAGCACCCAGCTACCATCTTCTCCTCAGCAGCACTGGACTCCCAAGACGCTCCTCGCAGCTGCTCGTTCCCCCACTTTCCATTTGTTTCCCACTTACAAAAGTCAGAGTTTGAGACTGGGAGCCCAGTGACCACCTCCCACCACAAGCTTGATGCCCCCAGTAACAAGAAAAAGGAAATGGGGTCAGCCCAAGTTTAAGTTCCAGCTTTAAACCATAGGGATTTGACTTTGGGAACAAATCTTTAACCTCCCAGAGGCTTCCTCAAAGCAAACCCGGCACGTTTTCATGGAAAAAAAGAACTCAGAAAGTTTGGGAAGAAATCAGTTTTCATTCTTCTAACATTTCATTTCGACCAAATAGCTCCAAGTGCAAAAAGCATCTTTTTACTTGCAGGGCTGTTAAGGGACAGGCTGTTTTCTTTCAGAATTCTCATGCTGTGCAGAGTTAAGATATCTCCAGAATCAGAAAACTCAATTTTTATCATCTGGTGAAGCTGGTAACAGGTTTGGGGCAGAGGAAAATAAATCATCTTTTTTTTTTTTTCTAGGAAATTCTATTCATTGGGTCACCAATTTGTTCTTAACTCTGCTGAGCTTCACTTAGTGAGGAGAATCATTTCAGATTCAGAAGGACAAAGGGTTCAGTGGGCTTTATGATGCACACCTGCCATTTAAAACATGTTTTCTTAAGCATATCATCTTATTTTGGCATTTTTCTCTCACACACCAAAACCACAGCACAGAACACACACAACAAGGAGGCAGCTCGCAAGATTTTTGGGGGTTATCAGCTAATTATATCACCCATTTCCCAGCTATCTAGAACTATTCACTGGATTAGAGAAATTCCTCAAGTTTTTCTCTGACAGGCAGCTCACGCCCTTGCACAAAGCAGAGATGGGAAATGGTGTGAAGGCCTCACAGATGACTTCAAGTTGGGCAGCTTTAAGAGGGGTAGGAAGGAGTCAAGAATCCTCGGAATGTTGTTTTTGAAAGGCAGAGGAACACATGGGGAATGCAGCATTACCAAACTAGGTAGCAGAAGGTAATTTGTGGAAGGAGAGGGTTTGATACAAACATTCAGCTCCCAGCACGGTGTCCATCTCACCAAGAGGCAGCTGTCAAGAACTGCTCCTCAGAAAAACAGTTAGATGTCATCAGGGGTAAATGACAGGTTAGGAAGGGATCTGAGGGAGAGGAGCTGACCAGTAGTTAACTACTCCTTGGAGCAGTGAGTATCAATAAGGAGTTTTCCACTAGTAATTATTCCCCAGCACTGCTATTAGTGCCTCCATCCTGGAGCCCCAGGGTCAGGTTAGTTATCCTGGAGCCCCAGGGCCAACTTCTTGAATGAGGTCAGGAAATTTCCTTTGGCCACACCACAGCCCAAGCAGTTTAAATGGTTCCAGTTTGTTCTGCCACACGCTACCTGGAGGAAAAGGAGGTGGCAGATGTTCCTCCTGCCTTGCACCTGAGCAGAAGGGAAGTGCTTACTCTAGCTCAGCAGCTTTAGTGTGGGAGGTTCAGAAGGAAAAGGACCTGCTCAGAGCAGGGTGCAGGGGGGCATGGAATGATCTGGGGTTTGGAACCCTTCTGCTGTGAGGCCAAGCTGAGAGTTGGGGTTGTTCAGCCTGGAGAAAAGAAAGCTCCAGGGAGGCTTCATTGTGGCATTGCAGTATCTGAAGGGAGTCTACAAGAAAGCTGGGGAGGGACTTTTTACAAGGGCCTGTGGTGATAAGACGTGGAGGAATGAGTTCAAACTGGAAGAGGGGAGATTTAGATTAGAGAAATTAAGAAGTTCCTCACTGTGAGGGTGGTGAGACCCTGGCCCAGGTTGCCCAGGGAAGCTGTGGATGCTCCATCCCTGGAGGTGTTCAAGGCCAGGCTGGATGGGGCTCTGAGCAACCTGCTCTAGTGGGAGGTGTCCCTG
>NW_008597071.1:0-5888 GCF_000691845.1 Merops nubicus | reverse complement strand
GGATGTGTTCAAGGTGAGGTTGGATGGGGCTTGGAGCACCCTGGGCTAGTGGGAGATGTCCCTCCCATGGCCAGGGGGGTGGAACTGGATGATTTTAAGGTCCCTTCCAACTCAAACCACTCAATGATTTATCCTGGAGTCCCAGGGCCGAGTCATTTGCCCTGGCCAGAGAACTGCAGAGCAGCATGCCATGAACTAGCCACCCCACACTGCTCTGCAGCATTTCACTGGCCCGGGCACAGCTGCCTGGCCAGCACATCTCCCTGCCAGGCTCCAGAGCAAGTAAGGGCAGGACTGAAGATCATGAACGCTGGGCCAAACGGTTGCTGGCTAGAAAGGAGTCTCAAAAAAGCCTCACCCAGAAACTAATTCCTTCGACACATACCTATCTCCTCACTCAGCAATCTTCAGGGATACACCACACCATATATGTCCCTCAGCACGTATTTATGTATACACACAGCCACCACCTCCAGCCCAGAGAATCCTTTCTACTGTCTCAGCTGCAGTTTGTTTGGAGGTTTGGGTTTTTTCCCCCTTCTCATTTTTTCCTTCTGAATCTCCCAGATTAAAGGTGCTGAGCTAGAATAAGTGCTGCCCTTCTGCTCGGGTGCAAGGCAGGAGGGATATCTGCCCCCTCCTCTTTTATCTGCCCCCTCTTTTTCCTTGGGGTACCGTGTGGAGGAACAAATGGGAGGAGTTGAAGCTACACAGGCCTGTGGTGTGGACAAAGGAAATTTCCTGGCCTCATTCAAGGGCAGAGAGCTGAACCTTTATTAGTGTGCAAATCAGCCTCTTCACTCTGGCATTTCATCCCCGGCCAGAGAAACCCTCACGAGGCAGGAATCTCAGGAATGAGGCTCAAGTCTGAACAGACAACTCGAGCACAGCCCAGCAAAGCTGCTCCCTCTCTTTTGCAAGGCAAGTCTGCAGATTTGAAGCCGTGCCAACCCTAGAAAACAGAAGGAGAAGGCAGAGCTACAGCTATGGTGTTTGGGGAGGGGGGAAAAAATTCCTATTTGGTTTTGTGATTCTGTTCCTACAAAATAAAACACGTTTGTCAAAGACAACAGGGCTGATTTCTCAGTTTTATCAAGGAATTGCTGATAATGCTGGAAGCTCAGCTTATTTTGTGTGGTATATTCCAGCTGCAATCTCCCTTTTTTTTTCATCTGTTTGGCAGCTTAAATAATTTAAGCCCAAATAATCGAAACATTAAGAACCATCTACTTTTAAAACCTTGTTTCCTGTGAAGTACAACATAAGCTCAGCTTTTAAACCAAAATAAAACCCCCTCCCCAGAAATATGGTCAGCTTTGGTCTACAGAAGATACCAAAGCTTAAGCTTAAATGTTGCCAGCTTAATAAATAACAGAATTACATCTTTAAAAGCATATTGAATTTTCTGATGGCTTAGCACTACTCTAAGATGTTAGATCAGGGAGAGCTGAATCTGTATTTGTCTGCAAAACCCAAAACCACCACCAGTTCCAACCAAGGGGGTTCAGCACAAAGTAACACACGTCCAGAGCTGAACCTGGGCAGCTCCTTCTCCTCACCAGGCTGCTCAGGCTCTGCTTGCCCCGAGGGAAGCAGTGCTCAGTAACAGGCAAGACTTTACTATTTACACACCACCAAGCAGCCATCAGGCATTAGTCTTTGTAGCCTTTTGGACTCCAGTCAACTGAAAGAACAGCAGCTGAGGAGCAGCGTTCTCACTCCCAAACCCTTGGGCTCGCTAATTATCAGCTACAGAGAAAACACAGCAAACACTGCAGTGGCCACCCTAAGGAGCTGAGGCACTGCTGGTGGCTTTCCTCCTTCCAAACCCACCTTTTGGAGGGAAAGAAGGTGATTTTGGATATCACAGAACACATCTCCAAGCACATGAGTATCACAGTATTCGTAGCACTTTTGAGAGTTTACATTTCAGCACTTCCAACAGAAAACTGGGGGTGAAGGGCTGGAGAGCAGCTCTGGGGGTGAGGAGCTGGCCAGGAGCCCCCTCAGCCTGGGCTGCCCCCCAGCAGGGCGGGCAGAGCAGCCCGGGGGGTGAGGAGCTGGCCAGGAGCCCCCCCAGCCTGGGCTGCCCCCCCCCCAGCAGGGTGGGCACAGGGCAGGGAGGGGATCGTGCCCCTCTGCCAGCTCTGGGAGCCCCCCCTGCAGTGCTGGGGCAGCTCTGGAGTCCTCAGCACAGCAGAGCCAGGGAGCTGCTGGAGCGGGGCCAGAGGAGCCCCAGCAATGCCCCGAGGGGGGAACCCCTCTGCTGGGAGCCCAGCAGGAGAGAGTTGGGCTGGGGCAGCCCCAGAGGAGAAGGCTCCAGCTGGGGAGACCCCCTGGGGGCTGACAGGGCTTCAAGGGGCCTAGAAGAAAGATGGAGACAACGTTTTTAGCAGGCCTGTTGGGACAGGACAAGGGGGGATGGCTTTAAACTAAAAGAGGGAGATTTAGACTGGAGAGAAGGAAGGAATTTTTGACTCTGAGGGTGGTGAGCCCCTGGCCCAGGCTGCCCAGAGAGGTGGTCGCTGCCCCATCCCTGGCACCATCCCAGGGGAGGTTGGATGAAGCTCTGAGCACCCTGCTCTAGCTGCAGATGTCCCTGTCCCTGCAGGGGTTGGACTGGATGACCTTGAAAGGTCCCTTCCCACCCAAACTATTCTTTGGCAGGTCACTTAACATTCCCAGTTATCAATTCTAAATTATTTCCCCTCTAAAAGAGGAAAAAACCCTGCACTATAAAGACCAGTTATTGCTTCCCTACCATAAAAGAAAAGGAAAAATCACATGGCTCAAGACTTAGAAGTGAACTGGAATGCAAAGACAGAAATCTGTCATTTCCTGAATAATGCTTACTGCTGAGAACTTGGGGAATCAGTCACTTTAACTTCTGGAGAGGCTTCAGTTGTCATGGGAAAGATTTCAGCACAGAACATCAGAATGACTGTTATGTTTCTAGACAGACCCTGGATAAAGCCACAGCCAAGCTAACTTGATTTAAAGCTCTAAGGCCCTTCTGGATTTCATTACATTCTAATCCCCAGCAGTGCCCAAGTATTTCTGGCCCTGTTGAGAATTCTTTCACACATTAAAAGGCACGTTAAGACCATGCCTAAGGTAGACAAAGATGCCTAACATAGAAGCACCCTTCACAGTGCTCATGAGACTCTAAGATGAAGCTTTAACCTGAAGAAACTTCTAATCCCCAGCAGAGAGCTTCCCAAACAGCCCCGGACTGCCCTGAGACGTTACCACAGAGAGGAATAATTTATAGCCTAGTTAAGATTGCAACCAGTTAGAAGGGTTGGTAGTCCAAAAACCAATTGAAATTCAAGTTGGCAAGTGCCTCCCTTACTGCTGTGGCTAACTTAAAACCTTATAATGACTTGCAGAACTAGACAGTACCAGAAACTATTTGAATAATGCATCTTCCCATTCCACTCTTGCAAGCAAAAGTGTTTTCTTCCATGTATCTATGGGCCTATCCAAGATAAAACAAAAATTTCCCAAGAAACTCACAGCTGGCTTTAAAATGTTCTCTCAGTTGCGTGACTCCCTAGTCCTCTACTAAAAACCTGGATTATTATTATTACAGAAAGGATTGGAAACTAAGCCAGCAGAGCCTGTTCTCACCCCAGAACCTGTTCTCAGCCCAAGACTGTTTTAACCAATGCCCACAGATTTTCTCAACAAAAAAAAAAAGAAAAGCTCAGCAGGAGCCTCCTCCCCTCCCTCAAGTGACAGCGAAGGCCCTCAAGTGACTCAAGCCATCACTCTGCCACCCCCACACTGCAATGGATAATAATTTTCACTAGTATTTGGCAGTTAGTCATATTTTTTTTTCAGTTAAATAGATCTAGCCCTGCTTTAAAAACGGCATGAAGACATTTATTCTAATTCAGCAGGGGACCAAGGCAAAGACTTGTAAAAAAATAAATCACCAGGAATTTAAGACAATGCTAAAACACTATCTTATCTTCTGCTGCCTCTTATCTGGGGATGCGATTTGGCATCGGGTTAATGAGTTTGGATAGCTCTTCTTGCAGCAGGAGAGAAGGGCTGTTTAAGCAAGAGGCTATTCCTCATCCACAGAGTCCCACCACCAGAGGATCCATTGTTCAGGAATACTTTACAAGAGCAAGCACTGGAGCTTTCAAATATTTCCTCTTCGTTTTCAGATTGCAGACAAATGAGTCCCTTGATGTGAAGCTTCTGACTCAAGTCACATTTTCTCTCAGTTGCAGGCCAGGCCCACACAAAGCCTGGCAGGTGTTTCTCCTTCCACTGCTTTTGTCTTTTCAAGTGCTACAGAATATTTCATTACACGGGTGTCTCCAGCCTTCAAACCTTCCCTTGCGAGCGTGTTGGATTTTTAGCAGCCAAAGATAAAATTTTCCAAAATAACTATTAATTTTTAATAAGCCCTTACTCCACAGAGTTTGTTACAGCCAGCTTAGTAATCAGGATGAAAGCTCAAACCAGACACACTCTAGAAGTCTGCAAGTCTCACTTGGCATGAGATGAAGAAAAAAACCATGAGTTGAGAGCTACGCTGATACAGGCTGTGGGCACTGAGGCTGCTTTTTCCCAGCAATCGTGTTGCAACAACTTGGAATCACTTCCTCAACAGCAAGAGGAAAGCCAGCTCCATGCCTCAACTCTTTTTAAAGCAGGATTAACATTTTAGCTCCTGGTAAAAGGGCTGCTGTCATATTGAGAAGGATCCATCAAGTCCCAATTCAACATTATGAAGCTCTCTCCACGGCTTGCCTGAAGAAGAAAGGGTTTGCGTGGCTCTGCTAAGTTCCTCCAGCTTTTTTTCCAGTGATTTCTGCAAAATAATGTTGCTCCACAGCTGCCGTGCTGGTTCCTGGGGTCGTTCACCCCTGACCACCTCTCCCAGCGTGCTCAGTTACGAAGCAGAAACTCATCTGCCTCTCCAGCACCGAGGTGGTAAGTTCAGGGGAGCAACCTCACCTCGAGATGAGGTCAATGATCAACGACAAGCAGGATCTAGAGGAGCTCCTGGTGTAAAGATGAGAGCTAAAGACATCAAGAATCTAAATATTTGAGGCGTTGGGAGCCAGTGTTTCTGACATGGCCACTGAAGGTACGGCTGGAAGAATGAGGAGCACCTCAGCACTGATCTTGGTATGAAAGGATGGTTTCCTCTGCATCCTCAAAGGGCCATAGAGACCTATCTCCCTGGTCTTTATTGGCTTTAAAGACTCTAAAACACAGGGGTGGAAAAAAAGTACTGTTTTCTGTAAAAATAAAACCCCAAACACTAAGGAGACGGCAAGGAACTCAAAAGGAGCTGATGTAATTCACCCTTAACGTACATAAACACATCTTCGCTCTTTTTTTTTCCTAGGTGAAGCAGAATTTTGGAGCAGCAGAGGAGCAAAGGTACCCCCGGAGCTGCCCAGATGAGCTTTTTTCCAGCCAGGCAGGTGAGAACACATCCCCTGCAATGCTGACAAACCGCTTTCTCGGAGGTTTGCCCACACCCTTCTCCCTCTCCAAAAAAAAAAAAAATCAAGTAAACCGCTAAAATATACCACAGATTTCACAAAAAGAAACCCCAAAACAAAACCAGAAGCCGTCTCCCGCCTTTTGCCTGCCTCGAGAGACCGGCAGCCCCCCCACCACGCGGCGGCGGGAAGCCGGGGGGGGTGAGGGGACACCGGTTCCCGGTTCCCCACCGAATAACCCCCCCCGCCACCCAGGCTCCCGGAGCGCTCACCGGAGGTGTCCCACAGGCTGAGCTCGATGCGCTGCGTGTCGATCTCGAAGCTGGCCGTGTAGTTCTCGAAGACGGTGGGAACGTAGCTCTGCCGGGAGACAGCGCAGGGTCAGCCCGAGCCCACCACCGCCTGCCGCCCCGGCCC
>NW_008597070.1:0-4228 GCF_000691845.1 Merops nubicus | reverse complement strand
GTAAAGAATCCACTTTTGGGACAACACCAAGGCAACAGGGCCAGAACATGAAGCTGTCTCTGAGTCCCTACTATATACTTGGGCTCATGGCCTGGCTGCTACGGATGGCTTGCTCCCTTCTTCATGTCCACTACAGTGGGTGAGAGCCTTGACTTGTTCCTCCTTCCAGTTGTCTGGCACTTTGGATCTCTGGTGTGTGAAGTGGTCGTGGAGGGCGGAGTTTGGATGCTGGTCTGCCCCTTAATGATAATATAATTCTATATTGGGCAATCAGTCATTAGAAGAGTATGGTCCTGTTAACCTCTTAGCCACAAAAAATGGACTCTATGGGTCTGAGGCGAGCTGAAGTAAAAATAGTTCTGCACCTTGGTGGTGATAGAAGACGGCTGAATAATCTGAGGGGGAGGGACATCCTGAACAAGTGTAATAGCTGATGGCAAAAGGGGTTCCCGCATTATTTAATGGAGGTATTGCCAATGGACAAGTTGGAAAAACTAGTGTTGGGTTGACCTGATAAGCTGGCAAACCGGGAGATCGGTTTAAAGAATATCACTCCAGCCTCTTGGATTGATTCATTAGAGATAAATGCCCCTCAAGACTGGGCGGGGAAGATAGATCCTTCACCCTCCGGTGGTGGTGGTAGCAGGGGTTGGGGGGATCTGAAGGCTGGATCTGACAAAATGACCAGGGTGATTTACTTATCACAGGTGCTGGGGTACCAAAACAAGACACAATTACATTTCTAGTAGATACCAGGACTCAGATATACACTATTAAAACAAAAGATGCCATCAATTGTGGAATTGCTGTTTCACAAAAGAAGTTGATGTAGCAGACTAATTTGGCCAAGTTCAGCTCCAAGGTCTGGCAACAGTTAGCATATGTTTGCCAGGAGAGGATAGGGACACTATGGTGTTAATGGTGGTGGGAGAATTCCCACTAAATCTTTTGGGACTTGATGTTTTAAAAGGAAGGACTTGGATGTAAAATAAAGGGAGACAGTGGTCATTTGGTTCTCCAACAATAGGCATTCGACTGTTGCAAGCTGCACCACAGCTTCCTCCTTCAAAGCTTACAAACATTAAGCCTTACCCGATACCTCTGGGGGACGGAGAGAGAATTAGGCTGGTGTTAGAGCATTTAAGAGAACAGGGCATTGTGATCCTGACCCACTCTCCTATTAACTTTCCAGTGTAGCCAGTACAAAAATGTAATGGCAAGTGAAAATTGACAGTGGACTATCGCAGACCAAATGCAAACACTGGTCCACTAACAGCTGCGGTAACAAATATTGCTGAGCTTATAGCTACGATCCAGGAATGAGCTCATCTGATTATGGCAACAGTGGATGTTAAAGATATGTTTTTTATGGTCCCTCTGCAGCCTGAGGATCAAGACTGCTTTGCTTTTATCTGGGAGGGACATCAATTTACTTTTACTGGCTTCCATAAGGATATAAGCAGTCCTCCATGCTGGCCACCATGCATTGCACAAGAGCTAGGAATGGTTCAGGTGGAGGAGAGGGTCAGGCTCTACCAATATATTGATGATATTCTTGTGGGAGGTGATGAGGTTGAAAGGGTTCAAATAACTCAAAACAATGTAATTTCCCATTTAGAGAGTTTTGGACTGAAGAAATACAAATACCTGAGAATATGCCTGAGAAAATACAAGTACCTTCAAGTGAAGTAAAGTTTTTAGGGATCTAGTTGAAGGGAGGTATGACATGTATTCCACCAGACACTCTTGCCTTGCTTGATCACATTAATATGACAGAGTCAAAAAGATTTACAGCATGCACTAGGGTTACTTGTGTTCTGGAGAAAACATATCCATGATTTTTCAATCATTGCAAGACCACCATATGATTTCTTGCGAAAAGGAGCCCAGTGGGAATGGACTGAGCACCGTGAAGAGGCATTGCAGCTGCTCGTGTTTGAAGCAACTGCTCATCAAGCTCTTGGTCCTATTCACCCTACAGACCCTGTTCATATTGAATGAGGATTTGCTAAAAGTGGGCTATCAATACATTTATGGCAAAAAGGGCCCAAAAGACCCACCTGTTGGATTTTACTCCCATAGCTTTAAAGATGCTGAGAAAAGATACACGGCTTGGGAAAAGGGCTTGTTTGTAGTTAGTTTAGTCTTGAGGGAAGCTGAATGGGACTATTTGGCAATAGTGCTAAGAGGCCCATGTAAGGTAAACAAAATAGTCCTGTCTGGAACCCCACCTCCTGATGGAGTGGTTCAGAGAGCCTCTGTGCTGAAATGGTATGCACAGATAGAGAACTATTGGGATGTTTTTTCAGTATCTGATGGAGCTACCAAAATGTTGACCATTCAAGAGGACATTAACTTGGATAAGGAAATGAACGAGTTATCCCCGGTAATACAGGTGGCCCCTCTGTTTTCTAAACAATTACAGAATGCTTGTTTTACTGATGCTTCTTCCAAGCAAGAGAGGAAAAATTGGAAATATTGAGCTGTGGCACTCCGTGTGGACATTGAGGAACAAATAATTACAGAAGGGGAAAGTGGTGCTCAAGTAGGGGAATTAAGGGAACTATGGAGTGATTTTCAACATGAGACTCAATCTGCTTCTCCTGTCCATATCTATGATATCTATGATCTGATTCTTATGCTGTATTTAAGGGCTTCACTGAGTGGCTTCTGTTTTGGGAACATAATGGGTGGGAGGTTAATAGAGTACCTGTGTGGCAAAAAGAGGAATGGCAAAATATTCTGACTATTGCCAGGCAAGGAAAATTTGCAGTGGGTTGGGTAGCCTCCCACCAACAAGGTACCCCTGAGAGCCAGTGGAACAGCAGAACTGACAAGTTGGCCCAGCTGGCTCCTCTGCAAAATACCCAAATATCGGAAGATTAGGAACAGTTGCTAGAGTGCCTACATGTAAAAAGAAAACACTCCTGGGCCAAGGATATCTACTGTGAGGCCCAAGCCTGAGGTTGGCCAGTTATCTGGGAGGAATGTAAGACCTGTGTTTCTGCTTGTGAACAATGTTGTACCTGTTTAGAAAGACAGCCCCTAGAAGGTGATCCCCTATGTTTGAGGAAAGGGAAAGGGCTGTGGGAGGCCTGGCAGGTGGACTATATTGGCCCTTTCTGAAAATTGGAAGGGAAGCATTGTGTTGGTTAGTGTGGAGATAGTGTCAGAACTGGTCCAAGCCGAAGCATTTGCTAAAGCAATGGGGGAAAACACGTAAATGCTCTGAAGAGGTGGTTTGGTACTTTCCCCAAACCACAGTCAATTCAATCAGACAATGGTTCCCACTTTACTGCCAAAATAGTTCAAGATTGGGCAACTCAAGAGGGAGTTTCGTGGGTGCGCCATACTCCGTATTACCCACAAGCAAATGGGATTGTGGGAAGAACAAATATCTTGTTAAAGCACTTCCTTAAACTGCATGAGTCAGGATGGTCTGAGCGATTAAGAGATGCAGTGACTAGTGTTAATAGCTCTTGGGGGATAAATGGATGCCCAAAAATTACGGCATTTTGTCTGAAGGCCTCAACCATTATACCAATCTCTTATGGCTCTGATTGTCCTGAAAATACTTTGCATTTTCTGGACCAACCAGTTTTGGTTTACCTCCCCACTGTAGGAGCCATACCATTGGTACTGCAAACCCCAATGAATAAGTATGCCTGAAAGGCAAAAGATGCACTTGGGAAAGAGCACAAAATTAACACAAGATGGATTATTCCATCTTTTTAAACCTTTGTTTAATAACGGTTCTTTTAAAAGGACCAAGATTGTTATTCTTTCTTTTCCAGGTTGAAGTTCCAGAGCCTATCTGAAGAGGTGCAAATAGCATTAAACTGTTGGTTGTCTGTACTGTTTTGTCAATAATTGCCTTGTATATCATCATAGGTGATGTTTTGGTCAATCATCATCACTTTTAGTATTTGGGGAAGCTTTTGTGCTCCCCCTCTCAACTTGTCATGGCAAAACAAATTTGTTGCTCTCAGTCAACAAGTGGTCGATGCTTTTAACCTTACAAAATTTTTGGCATGTGTAGGACATTTTGGTTTGACAAGTTGGCCTTGGATGGCCACATCAGTATCACCAAAATGGTTAGTAAGCAATTATAGTGTAGTTAAAAATGACTCTTATTGAAGCATAGACACACAGCCCTGGATGATACAGTATCCAACTCAAGGCAAGTATTGCCTGAATCGGACCCTGTCACAAACCGGTACCGAAGGGG
>NW_008597069.1:0-8885 GCF_000691845.1 Merops nubicus | reverse complement strand
CTGAACCGTTGCTTCAGATTCCACTGTTTCCTGAAGCAGGATGTAACAAACATGCTTTACACAATTGGTGCTAGAAAATGTATTTTTTTCCATTACTTAGAAATGAGTGATGAGGTCAGATTGAATGGGTGCATTTTTTCCCCTTCTGTTGTTTTCCAGCCATATCAGTCTAATTTTTTTTTTAAAATTCATCAGAGGAAAAAGATTTCTAGAAGTCACTTTTAGATGTAAATATCAGTAATTAAGTAGTTGATAATTAATCTGAGAAATGGTGGCTCAAAGAGGAGCAAAGAGTGCCTTGTCAAGTAATTCTTGTTCCTGCACAGCACCAGTTATATCTGGATCTGCAGAACAGAGATTGTGACAATATAGTCCTTGAAATATGTTGTTAGGAATATCATGATTATACTGAATTTACAGAAAAGAAAAAAGCAATTAATGATGTTTTTCTTCATAGTGCTGTTCTGTCATGAATTTGCCCTGAAGGAGAGATGTGTCCACATCAATCATCCAAATGAAAAAACAAAAGTAATATCACTGTAGCATCCTTTTTTATTTTTACTAAATCAGTGTGTATGTGAATCTATATGTATGGTTCTTAAAGCTTTACGGTTACCACCTGAAGCAATTAAATCTGATCAATAGCTACACTGTGCTAACAGTGATAACTGTCTTGGTCTTTTAAAAATTACCAAAACTACATTAAAAATTCTACTATCCTTTATACACTTCCAAAAAAGCAGTTTCTCTGTTGAATCCCATGTTTAATGTGCAAACTATTAAGAAATGAGGAATATTTCAGCAGGTTCCAATTTTAATAAGTCTATCAGTTAACTTTACTGTTGTAGCTATCAACTCTTATTTCATGGTTGTTCTGCTTCAGATACAACTCTTTATATTATCACTTCTGCTTTAGCTTATGCTCTGTCATCTTCTCCATATTAGAGGAATTATTTTCTACAGTTCTTCTATATTCTGCAAATTATACTAGGACTCTTTTTTCCTTTTTCTCTATTACAATGGTTTCTTGTAAAACATGAAGAGATGTCCTTTTGTCAAGGAACACAAGGAATCTGGGACTTTTCTTGCTAGTTAATTCTCTCAAACGTGAGCTGTGCTATTAATGTACTCATCTATTAAATAATTTTTGTTTGCCTATTATAGTGATTTACTTATTTTTTAATTTTTGAAAATTGTGGTTGCTGGAAATAAACAATAAAAATTCAAAGTTGTAATGATTTGACAATATTGCACTTCTAGTGAACAAGGCATCTGATTTATATAAAGTGTTAAAGAGAACAGAGTAGGTATTGTCTTTTGTGCTCTGCCAATGACCAGGCCCAACAAAAATGATACAGCCAGCAGGAAGAGAAACCAATAAGTTGACTGTATTGTAAGCAAAAACATCGTAACATGAATGACTGCCAGGGGTACAAACAGGTCAACCAGCTTGTATATAATTGCTGCCACCCCCAACGATCCCACAAAAGATGTGACTCGGCCCACAACAGGTGGTACAAACAGAGACCCGAGGTTGCCCACAGTTGGCATGGGAAACAGCCAGACCAGCAAGCTGAACACATAAGAGAAAGGTGCCCACATAGTGACTCTCACCCGATCGGCCTGTGTTCACAAAGGTCTAAACAGACTGGGGCCCAGCTCCAGGGAGAGTCAGGAGGGCTGCCCTGAACCAGGAAGCTCTGGGGAGTGCACTCCACAGACAGACACTCCTGACTCCCTGCCAGTGGTCCCAGCTTTTATCCCCAAGCAGACACCTGACCTTTGTCAACTCAGTGTGGGACCCCTGGGGCTCATTTCCCTTCTGGCTCTCCCTGCAGGGCCGGCCGCACCCTGGGGGGAAGCTATAAGGCAAACTCACCACCTCTTTATGAAGGGCTGTGGGAATCACCCATATGTCAACCTTAATTTGGGGCTCGGGGTTAAAACCCCAGCATTTCACTCTTGGAAGAATGTTCAGTATAACAGAACTCAAAATAACCTAGGAGTCGAAAGCTCGGATATTAAGATTGTGTTTGGAAGTGAAACTGGTTAAAAAAAAATGCAAAAAAATTAAATAAAATAAACATTCCAAGTTACATAGAGAGTGGAACTTGAATAATGTAACAGAAAAACCACTTAAGGCAAATGTAGTATTTATTGAGCTCAATAATATCTGAATAGCTCACAAAAGAAAATTAGAATGTACACAGAGTCATTTAACTTGACAGCTGTCAGCCAGCCCATAAGTGCTATGAAAACGTGGCAACTGAGAAAGAGCAGTAATAAGAAATATTAAGTAGTCCTGAAAATGTCTGGGAAGTGTCTTTGATCTCTGTGCTAGATTGAGGAAGAACACCTTGAAGAGGATTGTCTGTATTGTCCTTTTCAAAGCATCATGGTATCAATGTGGTGTTATATGCATTGTAAGATATCAGAGAATCATAATGGTTGGACACCTCAGGCTTCTGTATGGAAAAAAGAAAGAAGATAACTGTCTCAGATACAGTGATATGTTCTCATCTGGGTCTGTAACTTGGAGGATAACAGGTAATTATAGCACCCTACCAAGAGTGAGACAGGAGAAAGGAAAAGTGAAACAGAAGAAGAAAAAGATAATAATAAAAGAAAAAGGATAAAAACCTCTGCCCTTCTCAAAACTAAACCAAGATCAATTTAACACTATTTCTATCCATTTATTGTGTGTTTTGCTAGACTTGCTATTATTGAAATAATGTGAAATCCATAGAGAAGGACAAAGAAAAGAATTTAAACAGAAGTCCTTGTTCTATTTCCCTGCTTACAATATGATGTGATTGTATCCTAGACCTCCAAAGATTTCAAAATGTTAGAGCTAGTGTGCTCAGAATTTCTCTTTTGACATTAGAAGTCCAGAGAGGCTTACAGATTTTTTTCTTTTTGGTGAAGAGAGAAGCATGGTAATAGTGTTTAACTTCCAGCGATTCCTAGCATAGCAAACAACAGAAGAAAAAGTTTACGCACTGATTCTGTAATTACTGAAATGTAATTGTGAGAAAAAGATAAGCTATTGGCAAGCAAGACTTGGATATTGGCTTAGTGTGTCCTGAGGTTATGATGGTTCTTCTTGCTATATAAAAACCTAAGCATACTGTTCAATTTAATTTAAGTGGCAATATTAGATCCTGTTATTTTATACATCAGTGTTGCTTTATTTTATTTTTTTTTATTTGATGCTTCAGTATTGTTGCTTTCAGTGTTGTGGGCTACAGAACAAATGGTGTTATGATAAGAACGGTGACACCTACCATAATTTTCCCTTGTCTTTTGCAAGGGAGCAGTGTCTAACACTCAGCAGAACATCATGACTCTAGGCTGAAACTGACTCCAGCTTAGGTCTCATTCTAAGCTATAGCTCCCCAACTTGCTTTAAGTGAAAAAAGAGGTTGCCTGTGGTTTTTTTCCTGCCCTGTGCTGTCTGTTTAGAGTTGTAAGAAAACTCAGGTAATTTTTCTACTTGAGATCACTACACTGGTCACAAGGAAAAGTCTCCTGCAGATGAGAAGGTTATCTCCTTTCTCTTCTGGTTCTTCTCCTCTTTGAGTACACTCAGCATAATTTAAAATCTGGAAGACTTCATTAGACAAGTCTTGGTCATGCCAGGAAAGAACCACTCATGGTCATATTGGTCCTTGGGTCAGAGAATTCTGCTACGGGTGGGAAGAGGCAATTGGAAAAAAGTACAAGATATGGGAAATTGAGTAGATACCACTTCCTTGATTAAAGGAAAAAAATGGTTTCCTTACTTCTTTGATGTCATGAAGTGTATGTTGCACTAGCTGATACATGTGTGATGTTTAGGGCTCTTTGAATTTCAGCTCTGATTCTATGAACTGTGTGTACTGGAACTGAAGTTATTTACATATAAAGCTTTATGTTGCTTCACTGGCTTTTTAGAAATGAATCTGTGTTATTGTGCACTGCAGAAAACACTTCTAAGTAAAGTAACCAAGTTGCAAATTGAAAAATGCTGCACAGGCTTGGCATTGTCATTATAATGTGAATGAAGAAACCATAAGACTCTATTAGAGTGTGGACAATCATACCCTTACTGCCTACATTTTGCATTTTACCACTTTTCCAGTGTTTATCAGGTGGTTGTCTGCTGTTGCCTGTTAAAGGAAGGCTGAGCAGCAGGAAACCTCTGCGGTTGGTTCTGTTATTAGAAGCCAATTGCCACCTAGTGTACTTTTAGGAAAGGTTATTCTTCTATGTCAGCAAAGAATGTGCAGCAGCTTGGTGAATGTATAGAGGAGGCAGGAATATTCCTGTGATAACTGCTGTCTTAATCCAAGAGGCCTTCATATACATGCAGGTTGCCTGGTAAGCCAAAAAAAACAGAGAGGCTAGTGAAGCTGTTCATCTTCTCAGTTTTAGTAGCCATATGGAAGGACGTGGGACACTGAACAGGTAATTTTGCTCAGGATGTTGGAAGCAGATCAACTCTTCAAAATAACACCTTTCTAACACTCATCCAAACAGCCACCCTGTCTTCATAAAATATTTTTTCTTGAGCTTACCATGAAAGCTTGTTTTTAATGAAGCAAATCTAAGCTTTGTATTTTAAAAAAAAATCCTCAATTATTTGACCAGCAGAAGAAAACATGGCTATAAAGCACCATAGCTGAAGCCTCACTATGACAACAAATTTGAAATAAAGTCATTCAGGATATTTTTTACATTCAAACCAAAACAGACATTTTCTTCATAAAGCAGCACATTTGTTCAGATAGATAGCAATTTCTCTCAAATTACTTCTGTTGCCTGATTTTTGACCTTTTTCTGGTATCCGAACCGGAAAAACCACAGTTGATCAACATCCTCTCTCTGGCAATAATTCAGTTTTTCTGGGACAGTATCTGACATCCAAATGTATGAAACTTTCAAACCATTAATGCCAGAGTGTATTGCTACCTTATCCTTGTTCACATCTCCTTTGCTTAATGCAGTTTTGGCGTCCTTTCCCCAGCACTCTCCTCTTCATCATTTCTCTTTCACTACAAAACAGACTGTAAAATTTCTATGATTTTTTTCCTATTATCGACCTTTCCAGATTAAAAAAAAATATTATTCATAAAGTCCCAAACCCTTTTTACTACTTCTGTTATGGATGAATAATAAATTTCAGTATTGCTTGCATTTTTGTTGGCTCTTCCACAGAAAGAGATCCGACATGAGTGTAGAGTAGCCTGGAACCGAAGGGCAGCAAAGAGTAAGCAATGATGAAAATCTGATCACATTCAAGTCTTTTAGTGTAGGAAACAAAAACAGAATACATGATGATGACTTTTAAATATATGAAAGTATGAAGAACAAAGGGTTAAATAGGGTTAAAGTGTTTCCTAATAGATAGCTTAAGAAGCTATGGTATTACAGTTGGTTAGACAATAGAAAATATTTCTTAGTGGTGTAAATGTGGTTGAATGGGCTTCACTGAGACTTCCGAGGAGCAGAAATGATGAAGATAACTATGATTTATTTTCTCTTGAGGCAGATAACCTCAATATCCTTTTCATCCATATCATTAATGGTTCTGTGACTTCTGATCTCTTTTCTATTAGCTGTTCACTTAAATAGACTCTATGAGACTGTATTTCACATCTTCATTATCCTTGTACTGAGTCCCTAAATGTACTCATTACATCATGAATTAAATTAGATTGAAAATGACCTTTCCTTGAGAATTGCTTTAAAGTGTCATGGCACATGACACAGTAGAAATATCTATTGACGTTACTCTGAAATACCTCTCTCTTTCTGCAGAAAAAAATCTAAGACTCCTTGGAAATTAGGAGGAATGAAAGATCAAAGACAAGAAAGAAAAAGTAAAATTGACTGTCTGGTCACACTTCTGAGTAATCTTGGACTGTGTCATTGAACACTGTAAGGAAGGTCTGAAGTTCACAGTTGCCTTTAGTCAAAACTAAATTGTTAGATCTTTATAATTGTAACTGAACACCTATGTTGCAAAAGTACAAGACCAATAGTCTTGCATAGTAATATGGAACACAGAAAGTTCCACGAATATGGCTTTATGTCTAGCAGAGTTAGTATGTTCTTTTTCTCTGCTTTCCTTTCTTATTTTGTTCACATTGAATAGTAAATATGAATGTAAAAATTTGAAATATAGTAAGTCTTTAGTAAGACTAAAGTCTCAGAAAGTAAGTCTCAGAAAGTAAGTCTCAGAAAGAAATTGTTAGATGGGTTTTTTTTTTCCTACACTTCCTGTAGAAGCTTTTGATAAATTAGTATTTTTAATTATATCTCAAAACATCAAGAGCAAAACACAGATATAAGAGTGAAGCTTATACACATATACTAAATACCTTAACTATGTGCAGTGGAATACATTCTGTAATTCTAGGACTATGGTTTGAATTAGATGTTTCACATGTACTTTTGAATCAGTGCCTGATGTTGCCTAGTGGGCTGAAAGTAGTAAGCTAGCCATTTTGATCCACAATTTTTTCTAATGTCAGTTTTTTTCAGAAGATCTCAGCACCTGATCTAGGGGTTGTCCCACTCCCAGCCACATTTTATCCTGCCAAATTGACACCACATTTTCTCAATTAATTTAGGTAAGGTAAAGATCTTCATAACTTTGACAGGATTGAGAGGTGGGCCCAGGCAAATCACATGAAGCCAAAAGGCCAAATGCAAGATCCTGCACAGGAGTCGGGGCAACTCCAAGCACAAATACCCTCTGGGCAATGAGTGGATTGAGAGCAACCCTGTGCAGAAGAACTTGGGGGTATTGATGGATGAAAAAGTGAATATGAGCCAGCAATGTGCACTCACAGTCTATAAGGCAAATCACATACTGGGCTGTGTCAGAAGTATGGCCAGCTTGTCAACAGAGATGATTCTGCCCCTCTACTGCACTCTCAGAAGACCCCACATGAAGTACTATGTTCTGTTCTGGGGCTGAACAGCATAATAAGGACATGGACCTGTTGGAGTAAGTCTAAAAGAGAGCCACAAAGATGCTCAAAAAGCTGGAGCACCTCCTCCTGAGGACAGGCTGAGGGAGTTGGGTTTGTTCAGCTTGCAGAAGAGGAGGCTCCAGGGGGACCTTATAGCAACCTTCCAGTACTTAAAGGAGGCCTACAGGAAATATGAGGGGGGACTATTTATCACTGATGAGGCAATAGGAAGAGGTGTAATGGTTTTAAACTAGAAGAGGGTAGATTTAGATTAGATATTGGGAAGAAATTCTTTAATGTGCAGGTGGTGGGACACTGGAACAGGTTACACAGAGAAGTTGTGGGTACCTCCTTCCTGGAAGTGTTCAAGGCTGGGCTGGATGCAGCTTTGAGCAACCTGGTCTAGTGGAAGATGTCCCTACCCTGCCAGAGGGTTAAAACTAAATGTTCTTCAACGTCCCTTCCAACCCAAACCATTCTATTATTCTATGATTGACAGGCCTTCAGGAACTGAGGTACAGGACAGGTTAGAAAATATTCCTTTGCAATTGCCTATCATGTATCTGCTCCTTAGCCCAAGAAACTAAGTTCTTTCTGAATACTCTATGATCAGCCCTAGTCACTTTTTAAAATATTATATACAAAAGAAACTCCAAGTTTTACAGGCATCTGAGGCTTTATACCACATTTTCTGTGAAGCAAATGAAATTATAATTTAAAATTACTGCATTGATTGGTACTAGGATTTTTCTTTAATATAGTTCAGACATCTTAAATCACATATATAATTTTTAGGGAGTAATTGTTTGTTATTTATTTTAATTCAGTCCTACAGCCATCAATCTACATCTCATTTATTTCCTACATTGTTTTCTATCAAGCTTTAGATCTAGTTGGTGATCTGATATATATCTCCAGTTATATTTCTGTTTAAAACAGATTAACCCTGCAATGAAACATGTGGCTCTAACCAGTAATCAGATGCACCATATCTTTAAACTCCTGTCAATGGTAGTAAGGGGAGTTCTTAGTGAATGTCAAAAGATTAGAGTCAACACATTTATCCAATTACTGTTGCCTGTATTTTGAAAAAACAAGAGTGTCACAAATGAGTGATTTAATGATTGATTTTTTTTTCCACTAAGTGAAGCATGATTAATTGCCTAACAAAATATTGCATTAAACAATTATGCCAAATTTAAATATTTGACCTTTGTGCTTTTACTTCCTGTAATTTTCCCAGCTGTATTTTAACATAAGAATTACTGCATTATATTTTGCAACTTTAAGGTCATGCTTAGTGTGCTGGTTTAAAAGTAAACTGTCGGGAGAAATTAATTCAGAGAGACCACAAGTCAGAGCTACAATTTACTAAAAGGATTTAGTAAATCCTCCCTGCAGGGCTGGCCGCACCCTAGAGGAAAGCTAAAAGGCAAACTCACCACCTCTGTATGAAGGGCTGTGGGAATCACCCATATGTCAGCCTTAATTCAGGGCTCAGGGTTCAAAACCCAGTACTTCATCATTGAAGACTGAGACAAAAAACTTGTTCAGGACCTCGGCCTTCTCTTCATCTGTCGTCACTAATTCCCCATTGCTGTTCCTCAGGGAGGGGATGCCATCTTTAACCTTCCTCTTCTGGTTAATGTACCTATAGAAGCCCTTCCTGTTTTCCTTTGCATCTCTGGCCAAGTTCAGCTCCAGCTGTGCCTTGGCCTTCCTCACCTCATCCCCACACAACCAGGCCGTGTCCCTGTATTCTCCCCAGGATCCCTGTCCCTGCTTCCACTGATTGTGCGGTCTCATCTTGTCCTTTAGTCTGGCCAGCAGGTCTTGACCAAGCCATGCTGGTCTCCTTCCTTCCCTACCTGATTTCCTACAGCTAGGAATTAAAAGTTGTTGCACTCTGTGATAGGTATCCTTAAA
>NW_008597068.1:0-11583 GCF_000691845.1 Merops nubicus | reverse complement strand
TAGTTTTAGTTCTAAGAGGGCTTTGGTATTCCTTACTGACTTCCTACATGTCCTGACTATCTCCCTATATTTCTCCCAAGTGACAAGTCCCTTCTTACATGAGGTATACACTTCTTTCTTCCATGAGATTTCTTTCAGAAAGTCCCTGCTCATCCATGCAGGTCTCTTAGCCTGTAACAGGTCTCTTAGCCCATAAAGTGTCTACATTGTAGATGTCTACATTTACGTAGTAGAAAACCTTTCAGACCAAATTCAACAAGGTATTTCAAGAAGAAATGAGGGATTGGAAAAAAAAAAGAGTTAAATAGCTAAGTATTTTGTTAAATCTGTGCCTCTGTTGAATTTGGTCTTATTTATACATTAAATAGTCTACCTATTAAAGAGCCCTTCATAATAAATGAGTTCTATATACAATAGTAGAAGTCGTTGCTATATGTCTCCTAAGACCTACAGTAATCTAGGATCCTGGCACATTCCTCACACTACTTAAAAATTAATCACTCTGAATTTCAAACATTTTAGATCCCATTCAGACTCAAGATTGCAGTCATGATACTAGTGGCTTCCTCAAGACTGCAATTTCTCACATGTTGAAAGTATATCTCACAGATATAGCTACATGGAAAATGTCTGATTCATACTGTGTGTCAGATTAACTTCTGGGTAATCTTTTTTATGGAAAAAAAAATACAAAGAAGCACAGCTTTTAAAGTTCTAGTTACAAAGCTTTTGCTTAATACTACAGATTTCGAAGGAAAATGTTATGAATTTATACAATGATAACCCCACAGGATGCTGCATATTTTCCACATCCCATGACATCACTGAAAACTGAGGATGACATCAACTTGAAAGATGCATTCAGTCCTTTCAGGAGAGTTTTCTACTCTGTTGCAGAAGGGCTATGGAAACTATTGCATAATTTGGGTTCTGTTGCATTCTTTTTTTTTTCTGTAAGCACAAATAAATATTCTTTTATTAGAGTTTGTTTTATCCATACATCAACACCTTCAAAATTAATACAGTTATTTCTTTACAGTAAAACAAGGCTTTATGTTCTTCCCATTGCTCTCTGAAATGGTTTAACAGCAGCTGGGAATCTTCTTGCAAATGTAACAAATTTAGGAGGAGGAGAATGAGGAGTAAATCACTTAAGGTTAAGAACTTCTGATTACTTTCACCTATTTTCCCACCAGATTCAGGTCAGTAACTCTGGTCAATTGAGAAATGCCATCAATTTTCTATATTATAAAGGACATTTAACTACATTGAAATGATTATGAATGCCAGAAGAAAAGAACTCTTGCTTCCTCAATTCTTTAACCCGACTGAAGAACCAGTCTTCTCAAAGCAAATTGTATAGTTAGCTCACTTCTTGTGATGCCTTAAAAGGTCAAAAAAGCAACAGGTCATGTGCTCTGCACCCTGTTCAACATGCATAAGCAGTCTCAGTTCCTCAAGAGCACAGTGTTCAGAGTTTGTGTGAAAGAAGGGTGTTCAGAGCTGTGATACTGATCAATATCAATGCAGTTAAAATTTTCCATGATTAAAATTCCTCTAACCTTTCAAAATTTTATTTTAATCAGCATTTCTTGATCTATTTTTTTCTCACTGATATATAATCTATGTGACTCTCTAGAAGAATAATCTGACTATCTATCACCTTGAGTCTTTTGTTCATATCATCTGTGTTGCATTAGCCCTAAATACCAATATAATTTCTTGGCTCATAGACATATTAAATTTCTCAGCTCCCAGCCATCCTCCTCTTGCCACTTTCTTTTGTTCACAGATTTGTCATGCTCTGTATTCTAGATTTTAAATTTCCATTATTTTTTCTGGTTCTTCCATGTGCTTATTGTTCCCATAAGGTTATACATATCAGCATCTGAGCTGAGTAACTGATAGAAATGATACAATGTCCAGTGCAGAAGACTTGTTTCCCTCTCCACAAAGGAAGAAGCATCTTCATTACGATTAACCAAGTAAGTGCATTAAGATTAACTGAGTAAGTTGCGTTCAGTCCATCTTCCTACAGTAGTTATTTACCATCAGGCAGTCATTTAGTTTCTCCCAATAAACAGAGACAGGCACCTCAAAGAGGTGAGATTTATCTTATGCTTGAGTATAAATTCCATGTCCATAAACAGTACATATAGATACGCTACAAAGTATTTCCTAGACCAAAGAACATCTAGTATGAATTCATTACAAAGCATAGCTGTCCCTACTGGAACAGTTATTATCCCTAAAAGGACAGTTCCATTTCAAATAGACAAATGAATTATGCCAACTAATTTGCAACATCTTTATTAGGGTTTGTGCAGTACTTTGCCTCCCAGTATATAAGACAGTCCTTAACAACATTCTTACTTATGATGTTTTTGTACAGGGTCTGGTCTTCTCAGAGCAGAGCGTAGATTAGTATCAAGCAACGAATGTATTAGGACAACATAAAGTCATAAGAGGTGAGGCTACAGGAAAAGAAAAGATGTTATCAGCAACACAGTTAAAACTTGTCCTGCCCAAACTTCGTTCTATATTTGCTTCTGCCATATCTTTTTTAGATAATACTAGGAAAGCCTTAACCCTCAAACTTTTATATAAATGCAGCACAAGCTTCAGAACTTTCACAGTGACAGCTGCAGCCAGTGGGAATAGCACCTTGAATAAAAAATCCAGTCCACAGTACTAACACTCTTGAACAGTCAAGCACTGAGTATTTCCAATTATTCACACAACAATATTGCTACTTTTAAACCAAGCCCTGCCTATAAAATACTCTATCTATGAAAAATCACAGTACCACTATCTGAGCTCAGCAGTTCATAGAGGTTACAATCCCAACAATCACCGGAACAACTGATCTCCTGTATGATACAGATGAAACACTCCATGGAGAGCAGCAATTTGTGTCTGGTATACCAACTTTCAGTAACACATCCAGACAATCCAAAGATATGAGGAGAGCTTTATTTCCACGAGGAAGAAACCGCTCCTCCCTCCCAGTCTGTTTGAACATTATTTCCCTCCAGCTCCTCATTTAAGTCTGCCTGGCTTCAAATTGCAGTCTAGGTTCTCATTAAGCCACCCTTGCTACAATAAAACACATTGTTACTCAATATTTTATTCCTAAATACCTTAATCATACCCTTCTGTCATTTTGCCACACAGAGCTGGTTCACCTCTCTCACTAGAAGTCTTTTTTCTTCAGTTCTTGAATATTTTTTGCAGTTCTTTTCCACCCTCTCCAGTTTATCAGTGTTTTTGACTGTGGGCATTAAGTTTCACGCAGTATAAAGTTGCATTCAAGACCAAAATTACTTGTCTACTGCATTTAGAAAGACTACCTTTCTCCACAGGTTCTATCTAGGAGTTCGTATTCAGTTGCTTACCTGTTGAAATATACCTTATTTTTCTCTTTCATTCATTGACATGAAGCAATTAGCTCCTGCAACAAGCACTTCAGAGTAACCTATACAGAAATGTTTCAGAGATCATAGTAAGTGGCATTCACGGTAGATACCTAGATCTGAGCAGTTGTTTAGACTTTTACTCAGCTAAACAGGTAGGCCACAGGCAATAAATCAAATTATTTTATGTGTGCTGGGAGATCGTATTAATTTTATTCTAGAAATATCCACAGACCATGAAGACCACTCCTAGTTACCTTGTAGGATTAGGAAGTTGGTGCCAAATAAACTCACATTTTGGCTCCCTTGCACCTTCTACTAGTGTTTACTATCTGTTTATCTGAAAATTATCATTCTTCAGCAGGCACCATTGCAGATTCCTTTAAGAGAGTAAAGGGGCTTTCAGGACTGCATAAAGTCTTTGCATGAGGGGGCACAGTATTAAAGCACAGGGACTGACTGAAAAAATAATAATAATTTAAAACTCAGTTGCAGCAACCTGGAAAATTAATGACTGGCCTCATGGTGTTTGACTACATGACTGAGCCTGCTGTAATAATCAAAGGAATCAAATGTTCAGCCTCAGTCACAGGGTGATTGTTTTTCTCTAAGTGAAAATAATAAAAGGAAGAAGCCAGTGTGTGTGTATTTATATACATGTGCATATGCATGTAGAGCAGCTATGGCACAAGAGGACGGCACCTCCAATGTACTTAGTCACAGCTTACAGAAGGGAATTTACTTAACAATCATAATTAACAAACCTGTTATTCAACCACAGAAACAATGCATTTGAAACAACATTTACAAATGGGATCAATAAATTGGGTCTTTTGTTAAAGTGCCTAAATTAAGGAATGTACAAATTGGCAGTTGAGTCATACAAAGACAAATTCAATGATTTAAAGATTGAAGGCATATCAGCCTTGACTGATTCTCTTTAAAATCTGTACATCACTAGCACTGGCTCTGCGTGAGAATGACTGAGACTTCAATACAGCCGTGTATGCATATGTATATGCATCTAGAGTTAGAATGTGTCATGGTGTTCGTGCTGAAACAAAGCACTGAAACTGAACAGTAAATCTCCTTTCACCTGAGATTCATGTCACCTTAATTTAAGGCATCTAAAGTTAGGTTAGTTGTCTGACATTTAGAAGCCTGGTGTCAGGTGAAGTTACTCATGATGCAGACTACCCACAGCTTAGTTCTGAATCCAAGAGTAAAGAGATGCTATATTCCTGCTTGTGCTCTTCCAGTAACAAGGAGTAGGAAATGGGCCTTGCTGTTGTTTTTAAGCTAGTACCAAGATTTCAGTTTCTTCTGATACATATATGCAGGCTTCTGTAAGATAGGCATCTCTAAGATAGGCATTTCAGCAGTAGACCTCTACAATGGTGTGTCAGACTCTCAAGAGAGCAGAATGATTCACTTTTCTCACCCCACAACAAGCTATACCATGCACAGCTCTGCTTACAATGCTGTAAGGACTGAGCAGCTTCTAATTAGCAACACCACCATCACTGGGACATTTCCTGAATTACCTGGAAACTAATGGGAGTAAAAAAAGTCAGAGGCGGAAAGAAGAGGTCATAACCAAGCCTCCACACAAAGAAATGAGAGAGCATTATGGAAATTGGCTTCTGAGCATACAGCAAGAGTGAAGATAATAGAAAACCCAGCTTCCTGAAGGCCAGGCAGGATGCAGGGAGAATGATGTTTGTACCACTAACCACACAGTATCGGGATGCTAGAAGCACTGCACTGAAACTGCATTTTGCCTGGACTAATTAGTCCTGCTGAGAAATTCCATCCTACCATCGTTAAATGGCTTCACTTCCTAAGCCAGCTTGTTCAGAGTCTCCAATGTAGACTTACCTTCCAGTCCCCAGAGAAGCATGTAAGTTAATTCCTGTACCTCAAGAATAAGCTTTTATCTTGTTGAGCTCACAGCAAAGTACGAGATTAGATGAAAGTAAGTGTGCGCTCTGCCTTGCAATTTTGTTTTCTCCAATTTTGTTTTCTCAAATGTATTGCTTGATTGCTTGTTGTGTGCTCAGCCTGGCAGGCAGCTAAGCACCATACAGCCATTCACTCATGTTTCTCCTTCACCCCCAGTGGTCTGGAGGAGAGGAAAGGATGTGTAAAGCAGGAAAACCTGGGGGCTGAGATTAAAAAGATGTTTAATAAATGAAGGCTAGGTGGAAAAAGAGAGAAAGAACACAAAGGAAAACAAGTGATGCAAAGGCAATCACTTAGCACTTCTCACAGGCAGACAAAGGCCCAGCCATGAGCAAAAACAAAAACAAAAAAACTTTAACCTTTCTAAAACTCTGTCTTTTCCAATTTTATTGCTGAGCGTGATGTTACATGACATGGACTATATCTTTAGTTAGTTCAGGTCATCTGTCTGGTTACGTCCACTCCCAACCTACTGCACAAGCCCCAGTATGTTCACTAGGGGGGCACAGTGAGAAGCAGAGAAGTCCTTGACTCTGTACAAACACCCTTCAGTAATAGCTAGTATATTAGTATGTTATCAGCATTGTTTTGGTTACAAATCTAAACCACAGCATCATCCAATCTAGTATGAAGAAAGTTAACTGTATGCCAGTGAGGTCCAGTATGCTGCTGAATAAAATAATTCCAGGGTAGCCTTTTGGTCAGATGTCTTTGATGGAGGTGAGTCATTATAGCACACACAAATACAATGAGTTTGGCAAACCAAACCTCCTGTGATTTATTCCTTCCAGCACAAGGAGTCTCATTATCTTTGTATGCATTACAGTGAGATATCATTCCAGATCTCGGTGACAAAAGTGCTTACATTCACAGACAGCCAAGTCAGATAGAAGAAAAGCAAAAAAAGTTACTTGACCAACTGAACAAAATCATAGATAAATAATGCTTTCTACATTTAAATGGAGAAAACAAACAGGCTTCATTTCTCATCTCTCTTTGTCAATAACACAAGGTTAAGATTCTTCCCTCAGACATATACTGGGTTCATTACACACTCCATTGTATTTCCAGTGCATTGGTGGGCATGTGTGGCCGTGCCTTTGAAGCTACGTTCCCAGATTATCCACATTGTCAACCCCTCAGATTATTCTTTGAGGGATACTGAAAACATCTGATGAGAAATACCAGGTGCAAATCAGCAGGAGGACTTAGCCTTTGTTCCAAGGTGCACAGTCCTATAGCTCATAGCCTGATGCATTGTACATCTTACATCACCTTATCCCAAAGGTCACATTTTTATGCCATGACCCAGTAGCCCTGGCCCTCAACCAGTAATTGTATCCTCAAAGTCCCCAGTCTGGTCCTCCTTTTTACAATATAGTGCCACCATAACTAGTCAGCTGAGATTTGAAGAATAAGTAGCTACAGTCCTTTCAGTCCTTTCCCTGTTCACAGAACATAAGAGAAGACAGTTCCTCAAAACCATGTGACACAGCACAGACTTTATCACAGGTTTTACTGAGATGTGCAGGTATCAGATCACAGAGAAAACTGCTTTTACCAAGGACTTCCTGAACGGTGGCCATCCAAGCATAGGGGAAATGCTGAATAACTTGCCTGGTGTCTATACTAAAACCAGCAAACCTGTCAATATCAAACCCGTATGTCATGTCTCTATAGGATCATTGCCAGAGATTACTTTCAGAGCTGAGGTTCACCAACTTCTTGACTAGAGTGAAGATCAAAAAAGGACAGCAACACCTAGCACATTGTCACACAGGTTGGCCTTTGCTATCTGGAAAAAGGTTTTGTGTGTGATCACATCATTCCTGAAGAAAAATATGGTGTCCCAGAAGTCTGATGAGCACTCAGACCTCCAGACACAAAAGCTGAGACTGTACTGCTAAATATGACAATGCTTATGAAAATTTAAAGACAATAGAATATGATTATCTATCTTGTTAGAACAGTCTATGGCATAGCTTTTAGAAAAGGGCAATTAGCATTATCTAAGGCATTTCTCTGGCACCAGTGACAGTATAGAACAGACCATTCTTGATTCTATGGACAGGTCGCCCCCATTTGGAGGCAAAGAAATTTTTTTTTGCATGGACATTGATCATGGTATGTCAGCTGGTCTCACAGATGGTGAGAATGATCTCACACACATCTCATTTACAAAAATAAACATGGCCAAAGCACCAAAGTTTGATGGTAGTCTTTACTTTTCTATCTGGAAAATACGGATCATAAAACACTATTCCCTCTTAAAATGGAGACTTATGAGACTGAAAGTGCAGGAAAGCTCTGAAAGTTACTATACTGTATATTGTTGAATGTATGATTTACTCAGCACTATTACCCAGTTAGCATTATTGGCACTAATGCTATCAGAAAAAGAAAAAAGTGCCTGAATAGACATGGTAGAAACTGAACCACTTAGAAATTAAAAATACATTCACAGAAAGCCCTAACAGAAGACAATTATGTCCCAGACAACTTAGCCATTCATTCAAGCAAATCAAAAAGTAGCCTACAAGTCAAGTAACTATTGAATTAAGATACCAATCACCATGTCTATTAAGTTTTTTAAAATTACATGACAAAGTTTAAAAGAACATTCCAGTGTAATGTGAAACATTATTCTTATTGCTACACCTAATTACAAAGAGGTGTAAATCACTCTGTCTAGCCTTAAAAAAACCCTACTTCAGATACAGAATATTAAAAATTAAGAAGAGGTATGCAGCTCCCATATGAATGGATTATACAGCTGGCAATTTTTAGAGTCACTTTGAAAGAAGTTCTACTGAAAATTTTCATCTCTCCTTTCCTCTGCAGGGCTGTGGAAATGGAGTTGGGGTGAGGACAGGTCAGGATATCAACCCATGGCTCAGGGCCAGGCAGGGCTCCGGCAAGGCTGCAGACCAGCATCCTTCAGGCATCAAAAGGGCAGGGACTGATGGCCCAGAGCTAGGCTGAAACAGGGTCCTTGGCCATAGGCAGGATGCCCAGTGGAGGTGGGCAGGGGCAGTAAAGGACTTGTAGTGCCCTCAGGGACTGGACAATTTCACCTCATTCAAGCATTTAAGCACACGTTTTAATTTTAACACCCAGGTAAGCAGTTAAGAGCATGACTGATTTTACGTTAGAAGTGGTTGATCTCAATATGAATTACTTATACAGATTTAAGTGCTCCTTTTGGATATAAAGCATGTTTACTTGCCTTGAAGTGAGAAGAACTAGTCAGGTATTTAAAGCGCTAGGCTGGATCAGGATGGGATAAAAGAACTTTATTCATTACATGATTCTCTGTCCAAGAGTGTACTGCAATTGAATAGTAATGATATCATTAATTTTTAGAACTTCAGCATTTTTGTAAATTAATTTGGCCTCTCTGTCTTGAGAGGCAAAGGGCAGAGAGGGAGTCCTTAAATACTGATGAATTTTTTTAATAGATGATGAGAGCCTTCACTGGTGAAAAAACACTTAGCTGGTTTATACTGTATTCCAGACATCCCCATGTCATTTCCACTTCTGAAGTCTGATGCTGTTCTGAAACAGGATAAGACATTAAAATCTGTGAGATGAAGTTCAGTATCTTCTATTTCCCTCAGTCTGAATAAATTACCAAGCTAATAACATTACTTTTTTAGACTGCATTAAAGACCAGTGTCGATCCCAGAGGTTTTTTTTAAAACTAATTCCAGTCCACACTGTCAAATCTGCATGTAATTGGATCCTTGTTAACCTACAGGAAAGTGCCCATTCACCTCTTCAGCTAGCAAATATTCGATGCTGCTACCAGTAAATCATTACCATTTCACCTCAGCAATTCTCTGAGATTTTTAGGTAGAAATGTAGGATCAAGCAGGTGAATGTGCCATGTCATTTTAGGGATAGCATTAGTACATTCTCTACATCCAGCTTTTATAGACTGGAAAATTTGGCAGGTGAAAGCTAATGGCTTAGTACATTTGTACCAGACTGGTGGGCATTCAGAACCCCTGGACTTGTCCATTGCACACAAGCAGTCCATTGCTGTAGCTCTCATGCTGTTGCATGTAAGACCTTGCACGTGCAAGAAGCAGTAGATGTATTTTACAATCTACTTATGATCCATAAGTCTAAGAAGCCCATTGTTTGCCAAGTCTAGCACTTATGTACACCCCATATAGACAGATAATGTACAGTAAATGTTCATATTCATACTCAGAGGATAACAAAACATGTACCTGTGGGACAGATCTCCAACCTGGCTAGATAGATAAAACTTAACCCTGTGTCATCATAATAATGCCTCGTAAGTAAATAATTTGACATCATGGTAAATCATAGGTAAATTATTTGACATCAATGACATCAAAGCATCAAAGGCTAGTTCTTTACCATGCAACTTAATGGCATTTCTCCATTAGCTGGTAGCACTCCCAGGCTGTGTCTGTACTAGTGAACAAAATATTACAGAGCTGTTCCCTGGCATTGAGGCCAAATGGCACAGTACAGATTTTATCCAGCATGTCCATATTCACACTACCTGTTAGGAATCATCACTGAGAGGTTCTCAGCTTGGCTTGGAAGGTGTCTGACAGGCTGCGAGATGCCTCCAGCCAAAATCATACCAGGGACAATTCTCACAATACAACTGTAGATGACTGAGTTCCAGGGCATAGGAGCATACTCTGGCATTATTTACTTTACTAAAATAGATGTGACTATAGCCTATTATTATAATAGTGGAGTTGATAAAAGAGGGAATAAAACCTACCCAATGGATGCAAGTTGTATATCTGCGTATTTTTGTGAAACCACAAAACTGAAAATTTGCTTTTGTCTATTTATATACTAGTATGGAACAAAAAGCCAAGAAAGCAAATTCACTTACCCGAACTCTCTCACAGAGAATCTGGCCTATGTCAGGTTACTCAAAGGTCTTTTTTAATTTATTTAGGAGTTGGTTAACTAAGGAAAGAGAAGGAAGTCCATCAACTAAAAGAAAAAGGACTGCAGGTAGACTATTTACTTAAATCCCGTTTTTATGGCTGTTTTTTCCTTTCCTGGTTTTACTGCAAATTCAGTGATGGTAAATATTCTTGGAGTGATGAATGAAAAGATTTCTTTCCAGACTAAACAGCAATGGAGGAAATATCACTGTAGAAGGAAGATGTATATAACCTGTCAGGCTCTCCCTGGGCAAAAAGGGGAGAAGGGAGAACTCTAAGAATGAGGACCAAAAAACAATTGTTTCTATTTTTCTCCATAGGTTGTAAGGGAAACCTTGAGTGATTGGCTTAAACAGAGATACCTTTTTTCTCAGAGGAATCCCTCCTGTCTCTTCCTTTTATTTCCCATCCTCTCTTTGTGACTTATCTCCATCCATTTCCCATCACAAGCCATCGGTGCCCCAGGCTGCTGAAACTCAATCACATCTCAGGTGATTCATAAGGCTGGGCTGGAAACAGCAGCTGTATGCACTCCCTCCTGGTCTCTTCCACCTTAGAGGAAAAAAAAGAGACATGAAGGTCAGACCGGGACCTCTTGTTTCTGCCTGTCATAATCAAAATCTGCACTTCCAGTCTAATCCAGTAACAGACTCACTCTCCTTACTTAAAGTGAGAAAAATGTCCTTGGAAACACGACAGAGAAAACATCCAGCCACTGAAGCAGGGAAAACATTACCTGTGTACCTCAAGGCTGAATTCTAGGGCTGGTCCTGTTCAATATATTCAGTTTATCAACGATCTGAATGCAGGAGTTGAATGCACCATTAGCATGTTTGCTGATGATATCAAACTGGGATGTGTTGTTGATTCTCTTGAAAGACACAAGGTCTTGCAAAGGGGTCTAAATAGATTACAGCATTGAACAACAATAAATGGGATGAAATTTAAAAAGCCCAAGTGCTGGATTCTGCACCTGGGATAGAGTAAAGCCAGATGCAGGCATTGGGAGAGGAGTGGCTGGAGGGCAGCCCTGCAGAAAGGGATCTGGGGGTGCTGGTTGACAGCAGGCTCAATACAAGTCAGCAGTGTGTGTCCTGGCAGCCAAGAGGGCAAACTGCATCCTGGGGGGCATCAAACGCAGCATAATCAGATAGTCAAAAGAGGTGATTATCTTGCTGTGTTCAACGTTGGTGCAGCCTCACCTTGGGTACTCTGTGAAGTTCTGGACCTTGCAGTTTAAGGGTGTTACGGTCCTTGAATGCATC
>NW_008597067.1:71607-95445 GCF_000691845.1 Merops nubicus | reverse complement strand
CCCGCGCGGCAGCGGTGCCACAGCGCCCCCTGCTGGCGCCGCCCTGCTCCTGCCGCTGCCTATTTTTTACTGTCTTTTTAAAGAACAATATTTAACGAACAAAATAAAAATAAAGAGAGGGGAATAGAACCCAATAAACACAAGCGGTGTAAAACCAAAGTGACGGCTCACCGCCAACCGGCGGGTGCTGAGCCAGCCCACCGCCACCTCGGCATGGCTGGGCATGGTGCCCTACCGCAGCCCTTGGTCCGCTGGGGTCAGCTCTCCCGGCCGTGTGCCCTCCCGATAGCTCGGGCACCCCTCAGCCCGCTCCCTGGGGGGGCAGCGTGAGGAGCAGAAAGGCCTTGGCACTGTGTGAGATATCCTCGGCCATAACTAAACCATCTCTGGTTACCAACCCTACTTTCAGCGCAAATCCAAAACGTGGCACCGTACCAGCTACTAGGAAGAAATTTAACTCTGTTCCAGCCAAAATCAGTACACTCTTCTGCAGATTAGTTTGGGACTTGAGACCCCCAGTAGTGTACAGCCCTGAGAACGCTTTAAATGTCATCCCTAACCCCCTGTGCTGTAACAGCAGGCAGTGTGACACACACACTTCTGTCACACAGGTTGATCTTAAACCTCGGTAGTTCACCGGTTCTGCCCACCAGCCTGGCGGGAAAAGTGACTCAGCCTTGGGTCCACAGTAGTGCCATTGCTTAGCAAGAGGGGATGTGGGTCTGCAAAATCTCATCCCTGTTGCTGCTGAATCAGTTAGCAACCCCGCCCACCTCTCAAGCCTGAGAAGGGTTGGAAACCTTGAAAAACCTTGAAAAGCAGTGTCTTTGCTTACAGGAGGTACACAATGTTTCCTTTCCTGCAGATGACTCAGATAAGGGTTAGCAAGGAATTGGCAGTAATGCAGCCAAAAGGCTCCTCTGGTGTATGTGCAGTTCCCCGAACATGGAAAGAGGTCTGAAGCCTCTTCCCGTGCAATCCTGAGGAGCACTACTTGGAGAGCAGTGGGATTCCCACCTCAACTGCTTCCTCTCTTGCTGACACAGAAGCAGAGTTGACTCACTGCTGCCCAAGCTGTTGCAGACCCACTGCTCCCTTGATTCTACTGGGAGTGACTGCAGCCTATTAGAACTCCCCTCCTCCTGTTTGCATTAGAAACAACCTGGCATTTTCCTTGAGGTTTTATAGAACTCCTGCTGTAGGACCCATGGGAAATCAGGCTGGTCAGGTGGAGGGACAAGCTCAGGACAGGGGGACAGGCTGAACTGGGGCTTACAAATTGTGGAATATAACCTTGTCCTGACACACCTTTACATTATCTTTTTTTTTTGTTTTGTTGGTTTATTTTTGGGTTTTTTTTGTGTTTTTTTTTTTTTTTTTTTTACCTGCAAAATGATAAGAACAAGGGAATACATTTTTTTCTGCACCTTAGTAAGGTCCCAGGGCAAAAATAGCCTAGCCTGTGGAGGCATGGCCTGAAGCTCTCCTTCTCTCCTGAACGTTTTGTGAGCTGTGCTTGTGGGCTCTCCCTGCAGCGGCCGCTGGGTGACCTGTGTGCAGGCAGTGCATGCCACCTCCTCGGGGTCAGCAGCCCCCGCCTCCCCTGCCTGCCCCACATATAAATGTGCCACTGGAAAAGTTATGAGCTTTTTATTGTCACTTGTGGGGCGAGATATTGAACCATCGAAGTGCTTATTCATTTCTGGTTATCTGATTGTCGTAATGTTTCCAAACTGCCAGTTGAAGGTAAGAGATAAACGCCAGCCAGCCTCAGACTGAAAGGCGCCTTTGACGTAGCTGGGTTGTTTTTTTTTTCGTGAGGGGATGATATATTATTTATTGACCCACACAGGGTCACCTGGAAATACTTCATGCAGGGAATCAAAAGGGAAGAGTAAATACTGAAATCAAAGGCCTGCAGGACCTGTTTGCCATTGGGATGGTTTTTCTCTGCCTGTGTGGCGCTGATGGTGGAACCAGCCTCGTGGCTGGTGGCTCTGTTTCTCAGAAGGGAGATAAACTCTTGTGCCCTCTGTCATTCCAAGAGGAACAAATACAGAATGGAGGAAATCAGGCAGCAACATTATTTATTTCTCAAATAATTCCCTTTCTCTGTTTCCATAATCTCACTCTTTTAACACCAGTTTGGAGATGGTAGGCAGAGATTTAGGGCCAAACTGCTGAAACTACTTTAAGGAGTGAATGGCAGGGATCTCCTTGGGGATAGTGGGAAGAACCAACTTTGCTGCCAAAGGAAATCAGGCAGGAGAGAGCCTTGCTGTTCCCTAGATTTCCCAGGCTTGCTCTCTAAAAACTAATTCAAATGCATCCTCACGAAACAGCATTCACATTGTCAAATAAAAAAAAAAAAAAAAAGGCTTTTCTAAGGCTCAGGGGAGTTGTATGTATGCAGAGCATCCAGAGATGATAATTTTCTGAACAAATCTTTGATGTTAGCCTTTCAGCACACAATTTCAATGGAGGACAGGAGAGACATCAGTCTGCTAAAGGGAATATTTACCTCTTCCATTCTGCATCTTGCTTTTCTGTTGCTATGGTCGCATGGAGTTACAATTGTTTTCATTAAAGAGAACATCTTTTAAACACTTTTCTACACCATGCATCCTGCCAGCTTTCTGTTTCATGAATGTCTATTTACCTATTTAGCCTGTCTGATGATGGTATTTTTAACGCCTCAGGATATTTGTGTTACAAGCAGTGACAGAATGAATGGAGAAGTTCCCAGAATGATCGTGATTTCCTGAAGTCAAAAGCAAGTTTAAAGTAGAGGAGTGTTTTGGTTTTTTTTTTTTTCTGGCCTGTGTGTTAATAAATAAAATTACTCTTTCTGAAAAAGATCAGTGTGTGAAAATTTCAGCTTTTTATCCATCAGAGGTCAAATGTAACAGGCTGAAGGAGATAATTTAGCATTACCCGTCTGCTTGGACACCTTCTGAAAGAATTTGGTCTAGTCTGTTTTATAAAGGTCTCCAACTGGCCTTCTGTGGCATGCATATGGATTCTACAATTTCCTTTGAGTTATCAGTACCATATGAAAAAAAAATCTGAATTTCAAAAGGAAATTGCTCTGCAGCAAAGCCTCACTGCGCAGCAGGCTGGGTGTGAGCAGTAAGGCCAGTGCCTTGTCCACAGGAGCTGTTGGAGTATGTGACATCTTTCTCCCTGCCACTTGCACCTGGCCTTCCTTCCAAAGCGAGGATCTTGGGGAATGCAGAGGTTGTAGACTCAGATCCCATCACAAACTGCAGGTGGGACATGACAGCTGGATCTAGAGCCTGGGGTGTGTTCTTGTGTCTCACAGTTTTCACAGAAGCCAGATTACTTTTGTCTTACGCTCGACAGACAGTATGGTCACTATACCTTTTGTAATGACCTGATGCTTCCCTGAAGACTCTTGCCAAATCACTCTCAGCTGTCTTGCTCAGGTATGTCAAACTTTGCATATTATTTTGCATGAATTTAATCTTTCTGATTTCAGGACATTAGTCAGTGCAGATCATACAATATCTTAATCCTATCATCCCAAGCATTATTCCTGGTGCGCTGACATGGGCTAGTTTTATAAGGGTGCCCTTTACTTCATCATCCTCATAGTCATGGAATTACAGAATCACAGCATGGTTTGGGCTGCAAGTGACCTTTAAAAACAATCCAACCACCCTGCCATGGGCAGGGCCATCTTCCACTAGGTCCGGTTGCTCAAAGCCCCATCTGGCCTGATCTCAAACATTACAAGGATGGAGCACCCACAGCTTCTCTGAGCAACCTGTTCCTGTCTCACCCCCGTCACCATGAAGAATTTCTTTCTTACATCTGTCCTGAATATACTCTCTTCTAGTTTAAAAGCACTACCCGTTGTCCTACCTATGACCCCATTAAATGACACCTAATCAGAAGCCATGTTGGGCTTCTCTTCACATGTCCTCCAAGGTGGGAAGTTAATTCTACTTATTAGCCTTGTTTGGTTAGAGCATGCAGAGTGGTTGAGCTGGCAGTGTCTCCTCCGCGTTGAGTGTGAAATGTTGGCCGAGTTCAGTGTGACCTGGCAGCAGAACAAAGCTTTCAAAGAAAATTGTGTCTGTCTTAATGTCACAGAAGTGGATAGCCAGACAGAATCAAGAACTGCTTTTAGTAGCTTTGCTGAGCAAACAGCTGTAGCTGAGCTCTTGGCTTGTCAGATGCCAAGGAACCTGCACAAGTGAAAGCTCTTATGAACCCTTCAGACGAAAGCAAAGCTGGAGCCTGGCATAATTGCCTCCGGCAGATGCTGGAGCTATTTGCAAGGCAGGCCTGTAGGCAGGCAGGTTTCATGGGGCCCAGCGCTGAGCACAGCTCCTGAAAAAGCTCCAAATCTGCCTTACTACTGTTTCACCTCCTTTGCTGTCACGCCAGCAGGACCACTGCAGCTGAGGCCTCCCCAGATCGTGTTGCCATGGTGATCTGTGCTCCAGCCTCTCCCCTCTTGGTCACCTGGCATGCAGCAGGTCTCACCTCCTTCTCATGGTTCTCATCCGTTCTGCCCTGTTCTCCATAGTGTAGCAAGCCTCCACAGCCCCAGCTGGACTCTCTGCAGTAGCTGCTGTCACACAATCCCTGCCATGTCCACAGGTTATATAGTTAGATATAAAAATAGCTGTTTCGAAACACAACGTGGATGAGAAAACAGATAATGGAGAGGCAAAGGAGATACAGTGTAGTCAGAAAATCGCCCTTCCTATTCCTGGGGTGAGGAGGTAGGAGGAGAGGGTGAGGGTGTTGCATTCCCCCTCCCAGTCCTTGCGTCCCTGGGTGCAAGGAGTACAGCCAGACCCTCAACAGGGGAGCAGCTGTAAGAGTGCAGCTCAGTCCCATGTTCAGCTGAGTGATTATTTGCAATTTGCTGCCTGTAAATCCAGCGGCTGGGATATTATGGGAAGTACCTGACCCAGGTCTTGAGCAGTTCTCAAAATATTTAGAAGATCACTGCTAGACCCTAAAACAGGATGGCGCAAGGACGATGGTGAGAACATAGATGCCTATTTCCACACCAAGCCAGCCCCAGCCAGCCTCGGACCCTGTCCCCAGCAGATGGCTGAGGAGACCAGGAGACTATTAAGTCTTGTTAAGTTTGTGTTGATGTTGATCTCCAATGGAGAAAACCAACAGAAGTCAGTCAAGGAAAAGTAGGAGCAAGCAAGCATATTGAGATGTTTCCAAAAATTTGTTCCACCAATCAGTACTCTATGGCTCGTGGGCCTCTGGGGCCTTTGCACCTAAGAACCTCAGTCGATTTCACCTCCCCAAGGATGTCCAAAGCATAAGTGAAATCATGCATGTTTACCTTACATCCACAGTGTCCTCCCATAGGGAGCATCACAGATTTAAACACTTCAAACGGTATAAATACCACACTGTATAAAAACAAATCTCATTTTGTATTTCTTGAAACTGCAGCCTGCTGGATTTCTGCGAGTCGCCTCAGCTGTTGTATTAAAAATGCCAACGGCTGGTTCCTGCTTCATCTTCTCCATGTCATTTGTAATTTATAGCCTGATAGCATATTCTCCTCTCTGTTTTTTGGTCTAAGGAGTTCTCTCTACCTGTTTTTTTCCATGCACAGAAGCCTTTCTGTACCTTTGATCACCTTGGTCAGCTTTCTTGGTATCTTTCCAGCCATAAACCAACATCTCCTGTCACCTGTCCCTAATGCTGTGTAAATGCTAAGCAAGGCCAATGTGTACCATTCATTAAGCCCAAGGGAAGCATACGAACCCCACAACACTGAGGTGTGCACGGAGCATGCTCCTGTGCATGGGAGAGTGCATTCCGAGCAGACAGGCCATAGTGGAGACCAGAGGGGAAGGAAAGAGCATCTGCAGGACCAGAAAGCGAGCAAATTCTCATCCTTATAGGGAAACAGTGTCCTGCCACAGTTTGAAATAACCAATAAGGGACATGAAATTCTCTGTGTTTAACCCTGCAGAATGCCTCCTCAGACACTGTAAGGATATGTTTTAAACACAGGAGGAGTTAGACACATCCTCCACATTTCCAGAGCTCCCCTGAACCAGGAACTGGAGATCAACCTGCGTTAAAGGGCTAAGCCCCTCTGCAATCTAAAAGTGTGTGCAATGAAATGCTAAAAGCCTGAGCTGGCAGTTACAGGGGAGTGCAATATTTCAGTGTCTGCCTTAAATTCCTAGAAGGGCCTGGGTTATACAAGAGAAAGTCTCTAGGTGTGAGAAGCAGAGCCTGCTCTCACTGTTTCTATGATGTGGTAGCCTGGATCCTAACACTGGGTCCTCCTATATTCTTTGCATAGTCCTTGAAGGATTGACTTTCGCCTTTAATGGCTGTCACTGAAACATATAACTGTGAAAGCTGAGACCCTTTTATGCCCAAATCATCGCCCCTTTTTCACCTCCTACAGCTAGAAGAAGCATCTGCTGTTCAGGGTGGCTTTGCAGACTCCATGTGCTGATGACACCACCATGAATGAACCACAGACCGAGCCATCACAGTACCTCCCTCCAATGCTGTCCCTGCTTCTGCCTGCCCAGCTCTGTGGCTAGCACATGCCTCAAGGATGGCAGAGATGTGAGTCCAGTCCCTGACTGAACATATTTCAAGCCACATCTCCATCTTGCCAGGAGAAGACTGTATTACACACTGTGTCGCTAGCCAGTGTATGTAAGAAGGAAAAAGAGTGCAAAAACCCAGTTCTAGATCACCTGAGCATTTTCAGAGGAAAAAGGCTCTCTTGGGAGGGATTTTTCTGTCCTGTTGCAGATGTGTCTGCTCAGGGCCAAGCCCAGTTGTATGCTGGGTGGGACTGCTTCTCCTCACTCACTGCAGGAGGAGACCCAAGGCCCCTGGCTCAGAAGTGGACCCTCATTTGGCCAGGCAAGAACTTCCCCTGAGCCCCAGCACACTGACTTTTAGGAAAGCAGAGGAGAAGGTCACCATCATAGATGCCTGGTAGGAATCAGACAGGTCAGGGACCCTGTTTCTGGTCCTAAGCCACCAGCCTTGCTCCATTCTGGCACCTCAGAGTGCTGTTATTTCCTCCTTGGCTGCTTGCCTTACCATGACACACAGATCAGCTAAACTGCAAACTGTGGTGGTGTCTTTATACACCAAAAGGTGCTCCGAGCTGTATGCAGTGACTTCTGCAAAAGGTATGAGCATTTATTGTGCTCTACATACTTGGTAAGCCATGTAAACAGCAGTTAATTAATCTAAATAATATCATAAAGCAAATTAAACTATCATCTCAGAGATAAACCAGTAATCAGAGTTTAAAAAAATCAGCACCCTAATAGAACAGTTATTTAAAAGGGGAAACTTTTACAATGTTCAATTCATTTTTACAGAATAAAGAAATGTCCTGATATTTCTGCTACAGATGAGTGCAGAACAAATGGAAGGGCTGCATGACATTCATCTGGGAGGCTTGTTTTTCCCTCCAGTGTGACACCAACATCAGTCCATTGTTTCTAGAAGCGTTGCTTTTTGTCAACCGGTGTAGGCACTCAGAAAGCCAGTCCTAATTCCGGTGACTGTTCCTTCAGTTTTTGTCTTCCTCTCTCATCTGCATACAAAAGAAGACTTAAACAATACACACAAAAATATTCTGACGCTGAAGTTGGGTTCAGCTGCCTTTCCCATCCCCCCTGCCCGCTTTGCCTCAGCTAGATGAAGTGGTTTTTCACAGGGCTGAAATTGCCCAGCCTAACAACTCTTGTCTAAGAGCTGGGCATTTATTCTCTTGTGGTGTTGCAGGCTCACGAGCACATGAGCAGGAGCAGGAGCAGGAGCCAGAGCTGGCTGTGCTCACGGGAAGCCACAGCTCCCACTGCCTCTGCAAACCCACACCTGGGCTTTGGCAGAGCCTGACTTACCTCAATAAAGGCTTTGAGGATGTAGCATTATAAACTAATGTAAATACTATATAACAAGTAATCTGCATTGTAGAGGAGGAAGTAATACAGCTTTATGAGCGGGAAGGTCAAGGAATGTTACTTGTTTTTACTCAGGAGTTTTGTGTTCTCCATTTACATTTTATCCATTTGCTTTTCTATTGACACTGGCTTGGGATAGAGGAAACTCATGCAAAAATCTGATTGCCAGTCAAGATCCTGACAAAGGAAGGAAACGGTCATTGATTACGAGGGAGCTGATCTGGCACTCGTGGCAGAGGTCCCTGCCCCACTGCAGGGCTCCCTGCCCCTTTGCTGGCTGCCTCAGGTGCCCCAGCAGTGCAGAGTGGATCCTCACCCGTGTTCAGGGCTGGCCGTCTGTGCCTGATGTAGCTTGCAGACTGTCTGATATGACCATGCTTGGGCATTTCAACTGCAGGAAGTAGTCAAAGTGGTTCTGATCATTCAGAAGAGAGCTCACCTTGAGCAACAGCACGGTCTTTGCAGGTCTTTTTGTTGACCCCTTGACCAAAGTGAAACCAAGAAGGGTCAGAAGGGGACTATGTCTCCACCATGTTCCCATCATCCACGCCAGTGTTTCATCTGCCAGAACATTTTTTAATACAATGGAGGATAGGAAGAGTGACAATAGGTACTTGTAATCATTCAGATCTTATGATGAGTGTTATACTAGCAACAGTTGTCCATCTAACAACAGAGCACATTTACATACCATTATGGATCCATTATATGAGTATATATGCACACACACATTTATATACCCAGAATAACCAGATTATATAGTAGAGCTGGATGTTTCTAAACATCTGTTTTCCAAAAGGTTATGGTAGTGTGCTTTGTAAAGTATGGGAAAAACTCCTAGAATTTATGTTTCTAAACCATAACAAGTAGAAACTAAGGAAAAAGAAAAAATTTGCATGGGATCCACAGGTAACTGGAGAGTTACTTTGCTTTGGAAACTAGCAATTTAGTAGATCACCACTTGGTTTTAGGACATGTAACTCAACACTCAAGATTATATTGTCTCGTTTCAGATAGATTTGTAGATTCTACTTTCAGTTAGGGGTCTGAAAGTTAAGAAAACTCCAATTTCAGATTAGTTCAATTGTCTCCAGTTTCAGATTTATGTCTGTGAATAGGAGACTGGAATCTGGTCTTGCATATTTGTTCTTTACAGAAGCTAGAGAAATGCTAGTTTGATCCCTTGTTCTTTCTGCTCGTGACTTTAAATGTAACCATAAGGAGTTGTCTGCCAATGCAGAGAAATTCAGGAACACTGGGACATAGTAAGAGTTGAATGAATAGCTCACCAAGAAAGAGGTTTTACCTCTGCAAAGGGTTCTCTGGGCTTGGGACAGATAATCTTTCCCATTGGCATATGCACATGTGTGCATGCACACACACAGAGCTGGCCAAAGCCTCAGGGACTTTTGCCACCATCCTGTTAATCATTACTGAGGCAGAGCTGTATTCTTTGAGATCTCTGACCTGTTTTGCAGCCCTGAAGGGTTTATCTCAGCCAGCACAGCCTTGGCTGGTGTTTGGATTGCATGCTGACAGCCAGCCAGCTGGCCATGGTTCAGAACTCAGCGACACGGAGCGTTGCAGGACTACCCGTTTGTACCTCTTGGGAACATGGAGCAACTCCTGCTTCCATCAACCAAGGGGGAGCGGGTGGCCTGAGGGACATGGGGTGAGGAGGAAGCAGCCAGGTGAATTTTCCTGGAATGATAATGAGGTCAGATGATAATGAGGTCATGTAGATGTTGTAGTTGCAAAAACATGGATTCTGGACTGAAGAACAGTCAGGTGAAACAGGATGATGCAAGGAGTGCCTCTGTCTTTAGTGAACTGCTCCAAACCCATGAAATCTTGGGCTCAAACCTTGTGAGATTCATGCATACAAAACACCTTCTCCTAGAAGTCTTTGTTTAAGTCCATTTGTTGTCTTTCTTTTATTCTTTTTCCCCCCACGACTCTAGGAGCTCTTCAATGAAGCCTTCCGTGATTTGCTGAGGCCTCAAACTTCAGCAAGATGTTCATTCAGTCTTTAATTCGTTCAAGAATTTAAGTACTGTGCTATTTCCTCTCTCCTAAATGGTAAATAATATCAAAAAAGAGGAATCAGAACCATCTTGTCACTTGTTCTATTTAGCCACTATCTTGCTGGCTCTTGCATATCCTTTGTGGTTGGTGGCTCTCAGGGTAGACACCTGTTTCCAAGCCCACGAAAGTGAGACAGTAAAAAATTTGCAAAGAAAGGAGTTCAGACCCAGTAGCTTTCCTGGGTAAGGGGCCTCTGCCTAGGTGATCTTTAAAGGTCCTTTCCAATCCAAACCATTCTGTGATTCTATGATAAGGTCATGAGCATGCAGACAGTCAGAGAAGCTTCTCTTTGGAACATGTTCCCAAGAGGACATAAATGAAAAATAGTGTTTCTCTCTTCTCATTACTGAAAACTCATGAAAATCATCTCCTGCACCAATTCTGAGAAAGGGTACCAACCATGCTACATAGAAGGTATCTCCATTGTGCCAAAGGGAAGGAGCAGGGTTAGCTATCTCCAACACAGGTGTCTGACCTCCTGAAGAGCATGTTGTCTTTGCTCTGACTAGTGACAAAGCTGTTCAGCCTGAGAGATTGATTCTTTTACATTTATCAAGAAGGGATTAGGAAATGAAAGGATGTTATTTTCCACCATCACCACAGTAAAGTTTTAGCCAGTTTTGTCATATCTCCACATATCCAGATTTTACAGTCCACTGCCTTACCCGCTGTCTCCGTAAGGCACAGGGGTACAGGGAACCATGAGCATATAGTAAGAGACAGCAATCCCAGCACCAGCACCAGCCAGGCCCGCCAGCTAGACCAGGCAGACTTTGTTTTCTGCTTGACTCAGTCAACCTCCCCAGGAGCTTCCAGAAAGCATAGCACCTAATCCCAGCTGTGGAGGTTCACACTTTGCTGGGGCAGTAGCTGACAGGGGTTTGTCTAGTTCCAGGAGGCAGAAAAGTGTGTGCTGCAATCAGGATGCTCTCTACTGTAATCCTTCTTTCTTTGAAACATGGAAAGGTGTGACTTTTACATGAGATCAGGAAGGGACTCTGGTGGGCTTTTTTTTTGCTTGTGTGAAACAGCAGTACAATTTTGAGCCTCACCAGTTCAAATCCCAAAGATCTGCAGAAATGACAGCTCTGAGCAGGATGAAGTCATTTGGAGCTAACTGGTACAAAGAAGGCTGCATGTTATTGACAAAAGCCTTTTCATCAGTTACAGCCAGCTGTCTGGCTGCATATTCCCGGAAACCTTTGAAATTTTGAGGGATGAATCACTTTGGTTGCATTTATCCATAATTTTCTTCAGCATTACTCAGGAGTTTGCTGCAAGCAAATTTTACTTGTTAGGGATAATGAACATAATTCACTTCTAGTTATGCTCCATTTTACCAACTACATCACAGGCAGTCATCCTTAAGGTAAAAATACACATGTTCAGTAAAGGCTTATTTTACTTATAAGATAGCCACCACATGCCCAGGAAAGAACAACTTAGGGAAACTAAGAATTGTCTTGTGAATGAAAAAACAAAGCTCGCTTCCAGCAGCACTCTGCTCTGTGTTTTCTCTGGTGCCTAAGAAAAGGCAGCATCTGTCCAGTGGGGACACAAAGGGTATAAAACCTTAGCCAGCTGTCACTGGAGCCATCTCTAGGTCTTGAAGGCAGAGCTTCTTGATGAGTGGAGAGAGGGCATTAACATCCACCAAGGGCAGCCAATGGCCATGCACTTCTCTGTGGGTTGCCTCTTCGGGGTCTTTCTGAAGGCCAGCAACACTCCTTTCAGGGGCAGAATGTCCAGTTCACCCCCATGGGACAGAGAGGCATTGTTTTTGTGAAAAATAAACAAACAAACAAACAAACAAAAACACCTCTGTGGGGACATTTCCCCAGTTCTGGCTGGAGGAGAGGGCCATTTTTCTCCAGTAACACCTGATCTCCTAATCTTCATCCTGTGGTACAGCAGAACAGACAGGCCACGTTATCCTTGCCAAGCTGGTCTAAACAGAGAGCTCTGTGTCCCTGACAAATATATTCAAATCCTGCTTTTAAATAAGCCAGCACTGGAAGCTTTGTAAACCACATTCATCTGGGCTAACACTGGATGTGATAACACACCACCCTGACTGCAAATGCATTAACCGTTTGCCCTTAGCTTTCGCTAGGATTTGGCAAAGTCCCTCTTGGCATGTAGCAAAGCAGGAGACAATCTACGCTGCATTGAACTTCTGAGGGTGTGGGGAAAGCAGGTTTGCTTTTTAGTGTAGATCTGTCTGGAGGCAGTGATGCCACTGGTACATTTTATTAGTGGAGGGGGTAGTGCAGGATCCTGTGTATGCTTTTCTCTGCCCCCAAGAAGGGAGCACTGTAGGCATATACCCCAGTACACAACGTGCAGAGATGTAATCACATTTCTCCTGTATGTACCCACAGCTTCGTTATTGTGACCAGCATGGTGCCTAAGGCCAAGAAGATGATGAGCAATCCAGACTGCTCTCCAGGGCTGCCAGACGTTACCTCCTTCCTCCATCGATGGCAGTGAGGCACTTTGAACAAACAGCCTAAATGCAGCTCATCTTATAGAAAGATAGGATAGAGGCAAGGAAGAGTGAGAAGTGTGTAAGGGCAGAAAGTAGGAGAAATGATACTAGACACAAAGTCCTGCCAGGATAATGAAGAACTGCAAAAAGAAGCAGAATAACAAGAACGAGAAGCATAGAAGTGGAAAAGCCTGGAACAGAGTGAAAGAAACGGAGCAAAGCATAAGGGTTAACTTTGGCCATAGTTTCCTTGGAACAGAGAGCGGGGAAGAGCTGAATAGAACACAGAAATGACAAACCGATAACAGAGTCTCCAACCCTGTGATTTATAGGACCCTATAAAAGCTTAGTCACACAGCACTTTCGTTTTCCCAAAGTGCCCAGTCACAGTGCAGAAGGCACTCGTGCCATGGCTGGGCAATCTCCAGCAGGATGTTCCTGTTCCCAGCGCAGGGTGCAGAGCTCCAGCCAGTGCCTCTGCAGACCCTGCACCACAGCCTCAGCATCACCCTTTCCTTTCTCCTGTGGTCAGACGACGTGCTGCAGGTGCATGTGGTATAGAATTTGTACCTTTTTAAATTAAGTTTTCCAGACCTCTTGGTCTGCATGCAGCTTTTTTTCCATGTCCTGTCACTAAGGTAGATAGGATTTTTCATGCAGGTAATTTAACGTGGTGTTGTGGTCCCACATCCTATACCTCCCCAGTGGAAGCTGCTGGTTGAAGTCATGCTGTTTGGAGTGGGAGGTTCCTGTCCTCCTCATTACCTTAGCTGATTCAAAACCTCTTTTCAAACCTAAGAGCAAGACCTGAAACTGCAATTTCATGACCTTTGGTCAGATTTAGAGTGCTGAAGTTCACTAGAAGGCCACCCACGCAGAATGCTGGACGCTGACTTGGCACCAGTGTGTGCAAAATGCCCAAATTGTCTCATTTTCTGTAAACTACCAAGTGAGAAAGTAAGGGCATAACCTGTATCCCTCTGAGTGGTGTTGGATAATGTGCACACATTTAAAGGACTTTTTTTTTTTTTTTCCTGTAGAATAACATAACCTAATACAGGGACTGAGCAAGTTCACAAAATTAAGACATGCTACAAAGTGACAGTGGTTGATCAATCAACTGACTAATTGCATCTGAGTGCATCAAGTAGGGACTCTTCTGTCCTGAGTTTGCTTGCAACAAAGCCAGGAAGAGAACTGGGTCATCTAAATGGCCTGAGGCACAGGCTAGCCAACTCAGTCAGTCCCTTCACTCAGTCACCTTCGCTGATGGGAAAATACAGACAGCTCTCTCATACCCCTGGATCCTTTACCTAAGATGATGCATGCAAGCAAAGACACAGAATTAGAAGCTTTTTGTATTTCTTATGTATTTCTAAGAAGTAACTGTTATTTTTTCACCTAATCAAGGTATACAGTAGCGTTTTATTGCCAAATCGGAAATCTATTACAGTTGTTCTGTGGTTATACACAAGGGTTGAATTAGTGCTTTATTACTATAAGCAACTGATAACACATACCTAACTAAGGTATCTCTGTGTCTATCTCTCTTGTTTGGAATTATTCTGACACCAAGTTCCTTGCTGCTACTGAACAATTGTTATTAGTGACTTCAGTGATCCGGAACAAGACTGTATTAACAGATACAGAAGCTGTGATTGTACCACTAGACTTCTAGGTAGTTTGATTGCTAAATAATACAGTAATACCAATTAGAACATCAAGGTTGCTTATCTCATGGAGATTACATGACAAAATAAATTACTAACTGCAAATATACCTTGTTATGGTAGGTTATAGTTTGCATGATTTAAATTACTTATAAAAAACAATGAAGCTTCTTTATGAAATCAGATATCAGAAAAACAATGGTCTGCACCCTGACTTTGTGGATATATCATCACAGGAAACACAAGCAAATAAAAGAAAATACATAAGACAGGTGACTTACCAGATATTATTTTCTGATTCTGAGTTCTAAGTAATATTTCATGTGTTATTTTCTGTTTGCTAAAAAAAAAAATAAAACCCAAACCAAAAGATGGCTGGAATATGCATGAAAAATAGGACCTCGTGGCACCAACGGGAGAAGAAAGATTTGATCTTGGCACTAAATAGAAGCGAGGCTTTGAGTTGAAAATGTAGTCTATATTTTGTCTTTGACCTTCCCCTGCATTTAGAAAATCAAGGTTTTGAGTCCTCTGTGCAAATAACAAAACTGCAACACATACACAGACTGATCCTAGCAGCAGTTTCCTTTTCTAACTGCTTGTCCCAGGCCAAAATTTTCCCAAAGAACAAGAAATGTCCCAGTGAGTAACTGACATGGTCCCCTGCATGGTAAAGCTATTTAACCTCTAGCTCAGGAGAGTCGTGATGCTCATGTGGACATCATACTTCTGCAAGGTGCTCTGTGCTGCTGAAGTAGGAAGAAATCACTGCTCTGCACTGGAGCATTATCATGCTCTTGATGCTTAAATGTCTCAGGGTGGACACTGGAGACACCTCATTTGCTATTAGGGTTTTGGTCTTTTGGACAAAATTGTGAAAGAAAACATATGCACATAAAACATTCAAGGCAAGTCAATTTTCTTTCCTTATAAAGAAAGTAAGAAAGAGGCAGAGACAGTGATATGTCCAGAGTCATAGTTGCAGTGACTGGAAAATGTGGGAACAGGAGGTGGGTTTCATCATTTCCCACCCTATGCTTAGCCGTGGGACAAAACCCAGAGAATGTCACAAAATTCATCAAGACTAGAAATAAAGGACCCCAAATATTCCAGCTGAAACTTCCATTTCTTCTTTATTCTAGAATTAGACTCACTGTCTATTCGTAAATAACTTCCTCTTTCTTTCTTCAGTTAAAGTTTTATTCCATTTCTCCCTTCCTTGGTTATAATTTTATGCAGTTCCTTCCCTCCTTCCCTGCTCTCCCTCCTCCCCTAGGACTGGCAAGTGGGAAAGGCAAACGGTGAAGGTCAGTACCTGCCACACAAATTCAGCAGGCAGCACGGCTGGTGAAAATTCCCTGCTCCCAGCTTTTATGGCAGGGTGCAATTGTGGTGGCTCGTGTTTGCTATTTAAACAAAAAAAAAGTTAGGGGGAATGTCTTCCCCAAGAAGCTGCTGACTCCTGAAACACGATGTCCTGCTCCTTATCAGGCCACTTTATGACAGGTTTCATAAATGTTTTATGAGACCCTGGTGACTGCATTGCTGAGCAGGGTGGTGGCAGCTGCCTCCAACTTCATGCATTGTTGACAAAAGATCAAAGACCAGATTTACCACCCTGATAAGATCAGATGGATAAGAATCCCATACTGACTTTTTCCCTGTTTCCTGCATGGACAAGCACGTTGCAGGACTTATTGACAGAGGCTTATTCCTGAAGACCTTGTTTGGACAACACTCCTACCAATTTCTACACCCCTTCCCCCAGGCTTAGTGGAGATTCTTTGAAATGTGCAGTAAAGTTTGAGACTGTTGTTGATTTAGAGTGAGCCAGCACTGACCGAAAGCCTTTCTCCAGAGTCCCTGGATGGAGGAGTGCTGAGGGAATCACTGATCTTGGTGGGATCAAGTTGATGGAAACCACCATGCATTGCCAACTTGACAGTTTTTTTAAGCTCTGGTGCACAAGGCTTCCCTCCAGCAGTTGCAGAGTCTTGCTCCTGTCTGTGGTCCTCCAGGCTGGGATCTGCTGACCAGTGGTGTCACACTGGCTGAGCCCCATGGAGGCAGCAGCAGGGAATATGCGTTGCATGACAGAGGCCAAGCTTGTCACACACAATATGTCTGATTTCCTAACAGTCCAACCCTCAGGAAAGTCTTGGGGTTGATCTGAGCCAAGCTTGAGGTAGTACTCATCCTGCAGGAGATGTCTTTCTTCAGCAGTACCTCCTGCACCAGAATCACTGACTCACAGATTCAGGACCTAAAGGCTGCAAGATGAGAGGGACACTCAGCACTGTCAGGAGCACATCATACTTGCCATGACTTAGGGTATTAGATGTAACCAACATTGCCAATACAGGCTGGGAGAGGACATGCTAGAGAGCAGTCCTTCGGAAAAAGACTTGGGGGTACCAGTAAGTGAGAAGCTGGACATGAGCCACCAATGAGCAGCAGCAGCCCAGGAGGCCAATCGAATCCTGGGCTGCATCAGAAGAAGCATGGCCAGCAGATGGAGAGAGGTGATCCTGCTGCTCTGCTCTGCCCTGGTGAGACCTCACCTGGAGTCCTGTGTCCAGCTCTGGAGCCCCCAGCACAAGAAAGACGTGGAGCTGTTGGAGCATGTCCAGCAGAGAGCCACAGAAATGCTCCGAAGGCTGGTGCAGCTCTCCTGTGAGGACAGGCTGAGGGAGTTGGGGCTTTTCAGTCTGGAGAAGAGGAGGCTCCAGGAGGACCTTATAGTGACCTTCCAGTACCTGAAAAAAGGGCCTACAGGAAAGCAGGGGAGGGACTATTCACCAGGGTTTGTAGTGACAGGACAAGGGGTAATGGATTTAAGCTAGAAAAGGGGAGATTTAAGTTAGACATTAGGAAAAAGTTCTTCAGTATGAAGGTGATAGACCACTGGAATAGGTTACCCAGACAGGTGGTGGAGGCCCCATCCCTGGAGACATTCAAGATCAGGCTGGATGAAGCTCTGAGTAGCTTGGTCTAGTCGGAGATGTCCCTGCTCATGGCAGGGGGGTTGGACTAGATGACCTTTGGAGGTCCCTTCCAGCCCAGACATTCTATGATTCTATGTGTGAGCAAGCTAACGAAAGCAGGCGGTAAGGCAGGGCTGCAGTGTGTTTCAAACACAACCAGAAGTCTGAGGAGCTAACTTCTGTTGCTATGTTTTTCTGTAAACTTTCTGGGCAATTGGAAAAAAAAAATATGTATGCCTCTTCTCCTTTCCTGGGAAGAGAAATATTTTTAGTTTCTTTCCAGGAGATTATTTCATTATTAATAGAAAAACTTCCTGAGGCAGCTAAAAATAAGATAGTATAGAAACACTGGGCTCAGTCATTCTGTGTTGACTTTTTAAAGCAGTGCATGAGTAGAACAGCTGTCCTTCAATGACACAGGGCATGCCTGCACCCTGAAGCTTGTTTCCCAGGAAGCCTGACTCGTTGCTCAAAAAATGTCCAATAACACTGGTTAGAGAGACCAAAGTATCTCAAGAATTGCCCTCAGAGCCATTTGACCAGCAAGAAATGATGGCTCAAAGAATGGGCTGGGCTACAGCACTTAAACACAGACAGTATGAAATAAAGAGAGGTAAAGTGGGACCTAAATTTCCATCACCAAGTTGTCAGCACCAGAGCCCACTGTAAATTGGAGAAAATCTGTTTCTTCACTGCCAGCCATACATGACCAGAGAGACACTGGTGTCCCTCTGCTTAGAATGCAGGAAAAGACAATCTGAACTCAGGAAAGATTTAGATTTTGTTAAGCTGCCAAACAAGGGACTCCCCCTGGCTGGAAGCCTGCAGTTTGCTGGAAGCTGCCATCTGGCTTGTCAGTTAAATCTTCAGTCTCATTGAAAAACAAAGATTTTTAAAAATGCAAATTTAAGCATTTTTCTTCTGTCCCTGATGCCAGAAGCTTGCTTCTCTAGAGCTCAAAGAAAGGTCCTTCTGTGGAACATTAGGGCTTGGTGGCTACGAAACAGCCCATCAAATGGAGATAGTCAGGCTTTTCCCCCGCTTTGGAGGAGCGTTAGTAACTCCACACAGTGACAGAAAGCCAAAAATCAAGTCTAGTGACTTGAAGTGCCCAACACACAGCTTTTTAAAATAGCACATGGAAAATCAATATATATTATATATCATCGTTTTGCAAGAAGTAATAACAAACACTCTCTTATGCTGCAGGCCCAGTGCTACCATATCAAGAAACAGAATGTGAAGAAGCAGCTGTAGTGGCCAAGGAAGGGGCTGAAAGAATTAAAAAGAAGCAAAACGCCCTGTTTGGAACATCTCATGTTGCTCACAGCTCAACTCTAGATGATGTTAATCATAGAATCTTAGCTTAGGTAATCATTTGGCTTACAATTACTTCATCTTCATGCTTGTTTACTGCTGTGGGAAGCAGAATTAAGGCTCTGCGTGGGGTTTGGCAGTGCCATTACCAAGCAATGTCAGGGAGGACCTCTGTTCCCCATGGACCATGGGGCTCCATCACCCTGGGCCGCACTGCTAAAACACATGCTGAGCCCTGTCCTCACCTGGGTCTGCTTCTCCTCCTCGTTCCTGGGGAGCAGCCCTGTTGGGGGCTGGCAGGGCAGGCAGGGCAGGCAGCCAGCAGAGCCAGAGCAGAGGCAGCCAGCTCTGCCTTTTATAGCAAGCACAGGCAGGTGGACGCGGATCTTTATCTTCTCCAAACCTGTTTTCTAAACATTATCAACTCAGATTACTGTCCACAAATTTCACTCCAAAACTTGAGAGTAATAGGCTTTTACAATGTAGTAAAGAAAGATATTAACTGGTTCAGGGATTGACTAGACAACCATTTACACCACTCTTTTATCAATATTGCCATAATTTGACACTTCTGAATGGAGGAGGATTGTAAAGCGCCTGCAGACCCTGTAAAACATGTTAAATGGAGATTAGTCTTACCGCTTAGTTTAAGCCTAGTAAAAGATAATTAAATTGACTGATGCAGCTGTAAATCTCACTTTTATCAAATCCTGGCTCTCTTTGTCCTTATGATTTTACAGCATCATTAATGTTGTTGTGACAATATCATTAATCTCCTCCTGCTGTTCAGAAAATGAACGGCAACCAGCAGCCACCATATAAATCTGCTCTCCCCTTGCTAGCGTTATCTTCTCTCCCTTCTTGACTCTCATAAGAACTCAGGCACACATTTAATTCGTGAGGTGATTTCATAAGCTGAAAATTAATTGTAAATATGCCATACTGTTCCTTTTGCTGTTGCTTGAGTGAGAAGGTTTTTTTAGATTTTAATTTGGTCTTGTGAGACAAAAAGGGATTAGGAATAATCTCTTCAGTGTTTTTCAGCCTTTTAGTTTGGCTTGTTGGTTTTTTTTTGTTTAACTTTTTGTGTCAGAGCTACAACACAAGAGACCATAAGGTCTACAAGTGGAGGTACATTGCTGGTTTGGAAACACTGGGAGCTCCAGCTTAAGTCATCTGTGACATATTTATTATTTTTCCTGAATTGATTAGGAAAAATAAATGGTGGTTGAATTTTTTTCCACTTCTGTTTTCCAGGTGAGGACTGGGACTGAGCTGGGCATGGGGAAGAGGTGAACAGTCTGTGTGGGTGACCTGTAGCCCAGCAATGCCTTGTAAGACATCCCAACGTAATAACTGGAGCTGCTCAACATGCAGAAGGCTTCACACATCCTTCCCTAGTGCAAACTGGCTGCTGGGACCATAACTCATCCCCTGCTTGCTCCACATGAACTTCATCATGTGGGCAAGCTCCCAGACAGCTCTGTTTTTCACAGTGCCTTTTCTGCCCAGGCCGTGTGACTGCCGCCATCGCCTGCCCCAGAGGTGCCCAGGCAAGGCTCAGGGGGCAGCGGAGCCGTGGGGCAGAGCTCAGTGGGCAGCAGGGATGTGACAGCCGTGTTCTGAGGGCAGGGAGTTCAGCTGCAAGGACTCAGGCCAGCCATGCTGGGCCTGGGAACTCACTGTGGTCCTATCTGTATCCTTGTCTAGATGGAGTCAGTGCGTGTCTTGGGCTGAGACTCACCAAGGGGAAACTGTCCTGCTGGTCACAGCCACAGAAAGCCGGGATGGAGATGGGTCTGGAGTTCTCCAGTTTCCTATGATCAAGTGAAGAACCAGCAGGATTTTAAAAGATGACTGATAAAAAGTCATAATTGAAGTGACCAAAATACCTGTCCCGGAGTTTCACAGCAGTCACCAAAAGCTTTAGGAAAACTCTGGAGGCATGCAGTCCTCATGACTGCTGGAGGGGTGTTTCTCTGCCTCACCACTGTATCTAGGTTCAGTGTCTCCCCTAGATCATTCCATCTTTCTGTCTTCTGTGTGTTTCTCCCTTTCAAGACTGCATATAAGCCATGCAGCCTGAATCATATATGGGCTTTTAATTTCTAAACCACTTTGCTCTCCAGAGGAGGGCTATTTGCCTTCCTGAAACGTAAGTCTGGACACTGGGTCATGTGCCTTTGGGTGGTCGGGGCACACAGAATCCCCTCTCTTGGTGTGAGGTGGACAACAACATAATCCCACCTCAAACAGCAGGAAACTTCAGATAAGTGAAGTTCAGATAACAACACTGTCTGTGTTCCCCAAGGTCAGCTGGCTCAGCAGGGCTTTATCCACATTGTTTTACCTAAGATATTTACCTGCAAAGCAGGACTAAACAAATCCCTTCAAAGCTAGATTTCCACTCAGACACTTCACCTTGGGTGGTGGGTCTCACAGGGCTGAAATTTTGTGGTGTCTGAGTGGAAAAAAAAGAAAAGAATTAACAAAAAACACCACTCCCCTAGCATTCTGAATACTGATTGAAGCCAAGTGGCTTCTCCTAACAATGGTATCAGCAGGCTGTTTTCTCTGACTATTTGTATTTTTCTAGTTAATTTACAGTTTGAGGCTGTCCTCTAAGAGTAATGTCTAAACAGAACTGTGCTCCACTGGGCTGAAGTCAACGTAACAAATTGGATGTTTTAGCTCACATGTTTTAAATTGTTTACACTATGTAAAAAATATTTTGGAGTTCTTCATCTGGCATTTAAGTTTCACTGCAGACTAAATATAGTGCATTAATCATCATCAACTATAAGTTCACTCCAGTATTACTTTAAACTCCATGGTTTGAAAGTCCAAAAGATAAGAAGCACTTCTCAGTAATGCAGACAGATGAGGAGCATGGGGTTCACCCAAAGGCCATTCTTCCCGTCAGGACTGTACTTACCTTTCCAGCTCCCAGGTAACTTGGAGGAAGTAAACCAAAATCTCTCTCCAACCTCAGCTCTTTCTGATCCCCAGGGTGGGCAAGGTTTGCCCACCAGCATCTCTTTTCTTTGCTGACCCTGTGGATAAGCAGCCAGGGTAGTTCAGAGGGGGTCCCTAAGTTCTGCAAGGGGGAGGAATTTATGGGCAGAACACAACAGAAAGCAATGGCCTGGGATGAAGGAGTGGTGGGAAGAAATGCCTAATTCAGTTTGAGTACACTGTATGCTAGGCTTGGCTATATTCGTATTCAAGAGTAGGTATAAAGGAGGCTAAATAAAGATGTTTTTTCCTAATATCATGGATCCATTTTTCCATGGATGTGGAGGATTCACCTCACTAGATGTCTGACTTCACTCTTGCAAAATGTTGATGTTACCTGTCAGCTGGTCATCTGAACTCTCAGTGCACGCAAGGGAGATAGATACACATCTCCTGAGGACACTTCATCAGAGACCAGATGTAATGAACCCGTGGGGGTACCTAACTCTCTCCTTTGACTATGCAGGTGGACATCTGACTTGGACTAGATGCATAACACAGTGTGGGTCCTGTCCAGTAATGAAACGATCAGGAAAAAGACACCTGCATGAGCAAAGCAGAAGGATGACGGTGCAGGGGGCCCAGGCATGGTGTGGGCAGCTCCCTTCCTTCTGCTGCTTGCCAGGGATTTCGGTCATGCAGACAGGCCCTGGCTCCTGCTGCCTGGGGCAGGGTGGGAAGGGATGTCGTGCCAAGCAGGTCAGCTGGACAATCTCCTGATCAGCTTTCCAAGCTAGGGGCTAAGTGTCCTCACAAGTGTCTCAGTGTTCAGAGCTGTTCCCCAAAGCCTGGGGGGACTCTCCAACAAAGCACCATGCCTGGCTTATTCCACAGGTGCCGTGACCTCAAAAATCCTCCTAGCCAGGTCAACAGGTACAACCATGTAAAAGTCCAAGGGCAGGATTTTGCCAAAGTCCACCCCTTTATGGCACACAAAGTTCTGCTGCCATGGCTGGGCGGCTCCACTGCGCCCAGGGGTGAGGTCCTGGGAGCCATGGGATGGTGGCAAAAGCTGAGCCCTGGCTGCCCTGGAAAGCATTTGTGCCCAAGCAAAGCACTGCATTTTTCAAAACCTGCTAGGAACCAAGCAGCCACTCTGTGTCCTGATGGGTCTGGCAATGCTCAGAGGCACAGTCTGGCAGCAACTGGAGGGGCTCCAATATCTGGTCCCAAATAAATGACTTAGGTTATCTGGCAGTGTAAATAGCAGAAGATATTGAGTGTTGTTGCTCCTCCATAAAAGGTGCACTTATTTAACTTTATATTTAGTTCAAGTTGCCTCCTAATGGTTAGCATTTGAAAGAGATGTCAACAGTTTTTACTTTCTTTAAATGAGGGGTGATAGGTTTTTATAGCAGAGTATAAAGATATCAGCTGGGAAATCTATGGCCATCAATGGCTTTATTTTTTTTTCCCTTTATCTCTTGATATGGCCCTAATTTGACACTTCTCTGACACTTCTCCGTTGAGGAAGCTTGTAAAGAGACTGTCGACCCTATAAAGGGAGTTAAATTTAGATTAGTCTTACAGCTCACTTAAAGCCCAGTAAAGTGATAATTAAATCCACTGTTGTGGCTGTAAACTCTCAAGCTGCTGGAATTAGCTCTATTCCTGCCACTGGCAATGTGGCTTCAGTAGAGCTGATACTGCCCCCTGCCCCAGGGCCCCTCCGAATGTGGAGCGGAGGTGAGCATCTGCCTGACCACTCTGCCCGGATCCTGCAGCCTCATCTAGCCCATCCAGCCTTGTGAAATACCTCAGTCCTGCTGCAAGTTGCTTCTGATCCTTGGCACAATGTTGATATGACGATACTTATCTCTAAATTCAAACCAGAGGTTATGATCTGGGTCAAAACCATTCCGTTTATCAAAAAGATAGCCCTGCCTTGCTGTTGGGGCAAGCAACAAACAATTCGACGTTATCCTATCTTGGCTTCTGCTTTTAAGCAGCATTAGTCATTTGTGAACTGGATCTATCAGACTTTGACCGAGGTTTCGTCATGTGGAGCTGAGCTCTGCAACAGGAGAGAGCCCAGATACCCCTTTGCTTGTGTTGCCCATGAGCCAAGTGTGCTGCAGCCTCACAGGTACAGCATGGGGTGAGCTCAGCCCCAGAGGAGGTAAAGAGCTGAAGGAGAGCATGGCAGCCTGTCCTTCCCTCATAATGACTGGTTTCTTGGATCATTTCATACTGTCTCTGTATCCCTCACATTGGATTAGGAAACCTGGAGCAGGACACCTGGCTAGGAGACAGATAAAACCTTCCCTCAGCAGGACCTCACTATGTGCCACTTGATTTGGAAGGTTGCCTCTGTTTCT